>NC_040031.1:21882866-21963641 GCF_000972845.2 Larimichthys crocea | reverse complement strand
TGGCCGCTCTGCCCGTAAACTAATACAAGGAAATGGACTGAACTTCATAAAGTGCCTTTTACAAAGTTCTTTAAGTTAATGTCTCTTATAACCCATTCACACACACACTAATATATCTGGGAAAAAACAGGCACCAAAACAACGTATGTAACTTTTAAAGTGATGATTATAAATGTTTACTCCTTATGTAAGCACCAAACCAACGTATGTATTTTACTAATGCTGAGTGTTTACAGCTACTAATGTGTGTAACACTGTTACTGTGATGATAAATATTGAAATATTTATATTAACATTAATCTGTGTCTATATAACCAGATCCTGAAATGTAGATGTGACATGAGGTTTTTCTGAATAAAGAGCACTAATATTTACATTTAACTGATTTTGATTAATCGTTTATATTCACATTGATGAACATGTACACACACACACACACACACACACACACATATATATATATATGTGTGGTGTTGTGTGTACTATATGTAGTATATAGTTTCACGTGTAATGTAAACGTTAGTGCTCTTTATTCAGAAAATGTATTGATGAGTTTGCTGCACTGACTACACCTTTTTTATCGTAACTGGGGATTTTAACATTCACATAGACAATAACATGGATACTAATGCCAAAGACTTCTGTTCTCTACTTGACACCTTTGGCCTTGTCCAACACGTGAAAGGGCCCACACACACTCGGGGACACACTCTAGAGCTGGTTATCTCTAAAGGTGTTGACATTTCTTCTGTTGTTGTTAAGGACTTGGCTCTTTCTGATCATTTCTGTGTGTTCTTTGACTTACAGATAATTCCAAACATTCAGTAACCTCTGTGTCTGTTAGGAAAAGGTACATAAATGAGAATACTAGTGCTAAGTTATGGGAGGCTATAGCAATGTCACCACACTGTGAGCGCAGAGACAGTTGATGAACTCCTGGTAATTTCAACTGGAAATCTCAAATGTCATGGATGCTGTTGCACCTATTAAAACTAAGATGACCTTGAGTAGACAGAGATCACCATGGAGGAACACTATGACGGTAAAGGCATTGAAAACAGAATGCAGGAAAGCAGAGCGTAAATGGAGAAAAAACTAAACTCCAAATTCACCACGACCTCTACAAACAAAGTCTCAGTAATTTCAACCATGAGTTAATCAAGGCTAGACAGCAACACTTCTCTAAAATTATTAATAAAAAAACATCAACAACACTCACACTCTGTTTGCTATAGTTGATAAGCTTACAAACCCCCCAAAAGAGAACTCTCAGAACTCTCTTCAAAAGAAAAATGCAATGAATTTGCTCACTTTTTCAATGAAAAAATCAAATCTATAAGGTTAAATATCAACACAAATCTATAAAATGATAAAATGATGCATCCCCGATTTGCTATACAATAAACTGCCTTGCCTTGCCTTGCCTTGGTGGTGTGATGGTCTGAGGCTACTTGCTGCTTCAGGACCTGGACGACTTGCCGTAATTGATGGAAGCATGAATTCTGCTCTCTACCAGAAAATCCTGAAGGAGAATGTCCACCATCAGTTCATGACCTCAAGCAAGTGCAATTGGGTATGCGCAGGACAATGATCCGAAACACACCAGCAGGTCCACCTCTGAATGGCTTTTAAAAAACATGAAAGTTTTGGAGTGGTCTAGTCAAAGGCACACAAATGCTGTAGCATGACTTTAAAGAAGTCATTCTGCTCAAAAACTCTCAAATGTGGCTGAAGTACAACAATTCTGCAAAGAAGAGTGAGCCAGAATTCCTTCACAGACGATGTGCCAGTTTATATAAATGCTTTATTGCATTGTTGCTGCAAAGGGTGGCACAACCAGTTATTAGGTTTAGGGGGCAATTACTTTTTCACATAGGGCCTGTATTTTGTTTTTCCCCTTAATAAATGAAATCATCATTTAAAAACTGCATTTTTATTACTTGGGTTATCTTTATCTAATATTAAAATTTGTTCGATGAGTGAAACATTTAAGTGTGACAAATATGGCAAAAAACTAAGAAGTCAGGAAGGGGGAAAATACTTTTTTCAGCACTGTACCTATTTTCAGCACTTATCCGACAGTCCAACTTCCTAGCTTACTCTTCTCAAACTAATTTCCTTTTGTGTCCAATCTCTGTATAATTCTGAGATCTTACATGTTACCCCGTCCAACTAAAGGTCTGAATAGTCTGCACAGTCAACTAAAGGAATATGTCCTGTACCACAGATTCATTTACAATTCATTAATTATCAGGTTGTTGGTTTGTGCCTTACTTATTCCTTAATAAACACTCACAGTTTTGTGTACCGTGGGGCGTTAGCCAAAACTTAAGTGATACACCGTTGTATTGTTGAGGCTCAGTCCTATGAGTTTCTCCTCTGAACTAACACCAAATACTGGGCCACTGAACAGGCCCCTTAAACTGAGCTGTAAATCCAGATTACTCAAAACTCAATTTGACTGGTGTACACAACATTTTAGCCATTGTGTTGTAAAAGCTGAGTTACGTATGTGCACACCAACACACACTTCCTTCTTTTCCTGTGAGAACTGACCTTTGACCCCAACATCTTGCCCAGCATCGAGTCAGACACATGAAATCTCTTGGGAGCTTGACAGCATGTGCTCTACAAGGTCCTTGCTTTCCTTTGCTTGATTCTCTGTATATTTTTTTAACTCTTAAAGTCTAAAAATACAGCTGAGTGCGGATGTTGCTGCTGTGTTACATAAGCTTGTGGGACTGAAGTGTCAGGAATAAGAGGTTGTACAGAAAGTTTTCTGGATCTGAGTTCTCACAAAGTAAACAATCATGGAAGAAAGGACAGTTTCCTGGAACAGCTTCACAGAGGAAAATCTCACACAAAATTAACTTCAAGCTTCATGTTTTGGTCACCTTTTAATATACTTGAAGAAAAATGTCACATTTCCTGGGCTCCGCTGTAAAACCTGACAGTAATGTAGTCAGTTACTCAAACTGTATTTAGTCTGTATTCCAGATTTTTAGGTACCAGTGTTATCATTCGCTCAGTCAAAAAGAATGTACCCCCATCCCCAGAAATGTATCCTGGATAATGTCATTGTCAAACTTTCTTTCATTCTCTGCCGCTATAGAGGTATAGACAAAGTATTATCAGTATTTGTATTTCTTGCTATGTGATCTAATGACTATACCATGGGTATATATTATATATAAGGTATGCATTCATTTTAGGTTGGGAATATCAGTGCAGCGGTTCTACAACACCAATTCAAAAAAAGTTGGAAAGCTGTGTAAAATTAAAACAGAATGCAACTATATAAAAAATTCTCATTGACCTAATTCATTCAATACACTAAAAATACGATACATCGATATATTTAATGTTTCTTAGTAATAAACACTGAATTTGATGCAAGCCACATGTTCAAAAGTTGGGACAGGATCAACAAAAGACTCAAAAACGAGACAGTATTATGTTTGGCCATTAAGGGGCGTCCTTGAAAGGTTCACCAGTTTGTGAGAACGTCATTGGGTAAAAACGTTTAAGATTAATGCACAGTTGCAAGAAATGTGTAAAGTCAGACACAACCAGTTCTCTGAGCCTGAACTCATGGTGCTGCTGTGGTCTGACGAGTCCACATTCTTCATTCTGTTTTAAGAAATATGGACATCGTGTCCTCCAGGATACATTTTTACAATACAAAAAATACAAACATTTTTGAAAATCGGGCTTGTGATAAAAGTTATTTGGATTTTTTTGTTCTACTGTTTTTTTTTTATTTTTAAACTGTGCATTGGATCTTTACCAAGACATGTGCAAGACGTCAAAAATACATATATTTGTTGAATCGCTGACTCCTGTTGTGCATTAGTAGCAATAGGGTTTAGGGTAAATCCAGGATTTTATTTTTCCAGGACTAACCGCATTAAGCACATGAGCACAGCTGTTCCTAAATAATGTTAAATGTAGATCAAATTGGAACTTGGAAATAAGTTCATAACTTTAGCACCTAACATTAATATATTAATTTATCATATCACACCACACACACACACCACACACACATATATATATTACAGTGTTTAGGAATTGTATACCTGAGATATGTGCCAAATATTGTTCATAGCTAAAAAACACAGATTAGACAAATTAGTTTGACATGTTGAATTGACACATGTGAGCACTATGCCACAAATTCAAACTTACCCTCACTGCAGACCTTTCTAATACCCAAAACCAAACCAATACCAATCTGATGACATCCTGTTGAGCAGTAATGAATATATTTTGTTTTCATGCATACAGTGAATGATGAGTCAGTCTTTTGCAGACTGTTTTGTTGGTGTTGTTGCAGTTTAGTTGTAAATCAGCTACAATTTAATATACTTCTATTTGAATACATATTAATATTAGAAATTTAAGCCACACCAAGTGATACTAAAGCTGTTCTTTTAAGCGGTCAGACTTTTTGTTTTTACATCTAGTGGTTGATTTACTGGTTATAGTGACTATACACCGCATGGCCAGTTATTTTTATTTTATATGTATTTCCTGAACAGTGTTGATTGAGCAGAAGGAGCACTATAAACATTCCTCTCATTTTTCACTGACATCAGAGAGAAGGTGTTGTGTGAGTGGGGGGTGGGCAGAGGGGGAGAGAGTGGTATTGGGGTGGTTGTCTTGCAGTGATTCAGTTGAGTAGGAGACAGCGAGCGAGGGAGGGCACCTTGTGTTCATCAAGTTTTATCGTTGTCTAACTTTGATCTTGGCTCACAGGCGGCTTCTCAAGTAACAAGGCTGCAGGCTCACTCCCGCCACTCCACGGCAGAGACAGAAACAGAGCTTCACACAGAGCTTTAAAGAGAGACGAGAGAAGACGAGGAAAGTGCCAAGAAAAGGAGAACAGGAGAACGCTGTCATATATCGAGACATTTCAAACAGAAGACACAGACAAAAGAGAGAGGAAGACCCACATGGAACTATTTGTTTTGAAACAACTCTTCACCCCAGCAGTCCTATCTCTACCTTTTACCTATTGGGACTGGACAATGACTGAGGAAGCAGAAGTGGGAGTCGACCCCTCTCCAACCCTCAGAGCCTGAGCAACAGGCTCCACATTTTTTACCAGATTGTCATCTTCCATTGCAAGTTAAGGTGAGTTGCCCACGAGAGACAAACGACTACCAAGGACAGTGGACAGTACAGATGTCACAGAACTTGATGTTGTGATTTAAAATACTAGCATTGTAAAAAATATCTCATTATTTCAAGCTGAGATCTGACAGTTACATACACCAGGTAAGTTCTGGAAAATACAGTATGTTACATCAGATATGAGACAGATCTTTGTGATTATGGGTGGTGCCAGTTTTTTGATCACAAATAAACAGTTGCAAACAGGAAGTCATATAAGACCATGAGGTCAACCACGAGGAAGATCAAAATTTCAAAGTTCATCTTCCCACTGACAGAAAACTAAACCTGTAGCTAACGCATAATCTTCTGATGGTTGCGCAGCAGAAAGGTTGTAAAAAGAAGATCAGAACAGCAAGAAAGGAAGGACATGGGCCCTCCTTCAAGAAACATCCCTACACACAGATCTCACCCCAACAAACTCCGGTTCTACAGGATGCATGAATATTTTTTTATTCCAATATTCATGAGCTAAAACAAAAGTGTTTAGGCCATTTTTAACCTATCATACACCATTAGCATGTTGAATTGCCCAGTGATCATGAAACTATAGACATTTTTTTTAAGGACTTGTTGTCCATGTTGGCTTGACTCTTGACCTCAGCAGTTGACAAAGTCTCACTATGAGGCCCATATAACAGCTGTCCTGGGCTTGATGAAAAATGGACCTTCTACTGAGATTGTTTTCTGAATTTTTTTCCTCCATAATACAAAACTGGCCTGTTGACTTGCTTGATATTGAGTATGGTGCATGCCATAAAATAAGTCACTATTTCTGGCACACTTGAATATACAGATATCATTTGGTCGGTAAATTCGATTGTTTGTGCCAGGTATTTGCAGTGGAATTTTCTCCAGTGCCGGAGGTGTGTGTGCAGTCTTTGCAAGTGAGCCGGTGTCCTGTGACGTCAGTAAGTGCCTGACAGCTGACGATGTTTTGAAGTGTGCCAAGAAATTCAATGGTCAGCTCACCCAAACATGTGAGACTAGGTGAAATGATTCAGTGGTAAACCGGGTCAGTACAAATACACATGATCACCAACTGCTAGGCTATGTAGATGTTTGTCAACACTCATCATCATCCATCCATCCATCCATCCATCCATCCATCCATCACCCATCCCCATGTTTGTTACTGCTGTGTTCAGATATATAGATTGATATACTTTATTTATCCCCACAACGGGGAAATTCACTTGTTAAACAGCAGCGAAACAATAGAATCAAGGAGGAAAACACCAAGTGTACATATTTAGAAAAAGTACTAAAGTAGATGTGCAGATTTAGAATGTGCGCGATTTACAAAACAGTACTAAGGTAGAACATAAACTAAAACAAAAAAAAACAAAAACAAAACAAGCACAACAAAATAGCAGAGATTTTACTTGAGCACTAAAAACCCAATAACAGACCAAACATTGAATGAAGATTGATTAAATATTTTGCTTCTCAACATTGAAATAGCAAAGCAGTCTCAGCCTTCTTTAATGTTATCTAGCTTGAAATTTTAACCTCAACAAAAATGATGATTCTGATGGAATTTCAACATTGAATCCACGTGTTCATGCTACCTTGGAAGGTTTACACAAAAAATCATATAGAAGTAAAACGAAAAAATGCAAAGAGTGTGAGTCCCTTAAAAGTTGGTGGCATATGTGGAGTTTGATCTTAACACCTTCCTCTGATCTGCAGCCAGACTTTATGAATAGACTTCATAGGAGAAAATACTGTAAACAGGCTGAGGTCACGGACACAGCTCATAATCACCACTATTTATGAAACACCATGGTGGGCAACAGCCGCTGCCACCCCTACTATGCACCCAAATGCCCCCCTCCCCCTATAATTTTCATTCACCATGTGTGTATGCCATCCAAACTCCTGGAAATTCCGAAGTTATAGTCCACAACTTAAATCCTGCAAAACAGGACATAGGGCCAGGCATGTGAAACTGCACAGCTGCTTTCAACAGCGAGCCAGCCAACAACTGTGCTGCAAAGCTGCATCTGGGGGTTTGCAGGGGCATCAGAACTCTGTGTAACTACAACTCAAACAAGTCAGGGATTAATGTAATTTACTGCATGCTAAATTAGATTTCACAATATCCTGGTCAGTAATAAAAACGCAGCTACAGGCTGCTGGTACATCATCACTTGCCTACAGTAATATGTTATCACAGGATGTGATTTGAAACATTAGGCTGCAGTGTTAAAATTAAGAACAATGTGCATTTTAGATCAATCATTCATGGATACTAATGCAGGAAGTATGTGTCCTTTATTGAGGCCACAGAGAAGGGAAGGCTCAATCAAAACATCTGGATTATACTTAATCTCACTTGCAGACTTGTACACTTAATGGGTGTATTCCTGGAAAGTTAAGGACCACATTTTATCAAGGGGCCTCATCAATGATAATATATTTAATTCTTTGTGGCTAATATTAATTGCTAGCGCAGGCGGCTAACAATTAACATTAGCATTTTGGCATTAGCATATATTTAATTCTTAGTGGCTAATGTTAATTTGCATTAGCATGTTAACATTAACATGTTAGCAAGGATCATGTATTTAATTCTTAGTGGCAAATGCTAATTAACATTAGCATGTTAGCTTAGCATATTAGCAAGTAGCATGTATTTGGTTATTATTGGCTAATGTTAATTGCTAGCGTTGACGTGCTAGCAATTACCTTTTGCAGTAATTTTAGCATTGGCCGCTAATGTTAGCAGTTAGCATGTCTTTACAGGTAGCACTAACACGCTAGCTGCTCTGCTGTCTCTGTCGGCCATTTTACACAGACAAGTTCAAATTAAGCCAATAACTGCTAAAATGGCCGCCACTGGGTTTCTGCACCTGTTGTCAGTTGGAACGCCAGTTGGAAAACCTGACAGAGAGAGAGGGAAAATGCTGAGACCACCCCTCGAAGAGGAGGGATCTCTGGCCAAACCGTATTTCCAATCATTGAACCGAAATCACTGGGAGCATCCTGTGCCCTTCTTGAACGTCTTCATATTTGTTTTGTGTCAGTAAGTGAAGAAATGTGTCCTTGAGAGCAATTCAGAGAAAGGTTACTTCTGCTTTCCTCCAGAAAATTTCCCGAAAATCTCCCAAAAATCTCCTGAAAATCTCAAATGTCATGGATGTTGTTGCACCTATTAAAACTAAGATGACCTTGAGTAGACAGAGATCACCACTATGATGGTAAAGGCATTGAAAACAGAATGCAGGAAAGCAGAGCGTAAATGGAGAAAAACTAAACTCCAAATTCACCACAACCTCTACAAACAAAGTCTCAGTAATTTCAACCATGAGTTAATCAAGGCTAGACAGCAACACAAAAAATTCTCTCTAAAATTATTAATAAGAACATCAACAACACTCGCACTCTGTTTGCTATAGCTGATAAGCTTACAAACCCCCCAAAAGAGATAGTTTCAGAACTCTCTTCAAAAGAAAAATGCAATGAATTTGCTCACTTTTTCAATGAAAAAATCAAATCTATAAGGTTAAATATCAACACAAATCTATAAAATGATAAAATGATGCATCCCCGAATTCTGCTATACAAACAAACTTGCCTTGCCTTGCCTTGCCTTGGTGGTGTGATGGTCTGAGGCTACTTTGCTGCTTCAGGACCTGGACGACTTGCCGTAATTGATGGAAGCATGAATTCTGCTCTCTACCAGAAAATCCTGAAGGAGAATGTCCAACCATCAGTTCATGACCTCAAGCAAGTGCAATTGGGTTATGCAGCAGGACAATGATCCGAAACACACCAGCAGGTCCACCTCTGAATGGCTTTAAAAAAACAAAATGAAGGTTTTGGAGTGGTCTAGTCAAAGGCACACAAATGCTGTAGCATGACTTTAAAGAAGTCATTCATGCTCAAAAACTCTCAAATGTGGCTGAAGTACAACAATTCTGCAAAGAAGAGTGAGCCAGAATTCCTTCACAGCGATGTGCCAGTTATCATAAATGCTTTATTGCAATTGTTGCTGCAAAGGGTGGCACAACCAGTTATTAGGTTTAGGGGGCAATTACTTTTTCACATAGGGCCATGTATGTTTGTTTTTCCACTTAATAAATGAAATCATCATTTAAAAACTGCATTTTTATTTACTTGGGTTATCTTTATCTAATATTAAAATTTGTTCGATGATGTGAAACATTTAAGTGTGACAAATATGCAAAAAACTAAGAAGTCAGGAAGGGGGAAAATACTTTTTTACAGCACTGTACCTATTTTCAGCACTTATCCGACAGTCCAACTTCCTAGCTTACTCTTCTCAAACTAATTTCCTTTTGTGTCCAATCTCTGTATAATTCTGAGATCTTACATGTTACCCCGTCAACTAAAGGATCTGAGTAGTCTGCACAGTCAACTAAAGGAATATGTCCTGTACCACAGATTCATTTACAATTCATTAATTATCAGGTTGTTGGTTTGTGCCTTACTTATTCCTTAATAAACACTCACAGTTTTGTGTACCGTGGGGCTTAAGTGATACAGCCTGTTTTATTGTTGAGGCTCAGTCCTATGAGTTTCTTCTGAACTAACACCAAATACTGGGCCACTGAACAGGCCCTTAAACTGAGCTGTAAAATCCAGATTACTCAAAACTCAATTTGACTGGTGTACACAACATTTTAGCCATTGTTGTTGTAAAAGCTGAGTTACAGTATGTGAACACAAACACCACTTCCTTCTGTTTCCTGTGAGAACTGACCTTTGACCCCAACATCTTGCTCCCAGCATCGAGTCAGACACATGAAATCTCTTGGGAGCTTGACAGCATGTGCTCTACAAGGTCCTTGCTTTCCTTTGCTTGATTCTCTGTATATTTTTTTAACTCTTAAAGTCTAAAAATACAGCTGAGTGCGGATGTTGCTGCTGTGTTACATAAGCTTGTGGGACTGAAGTGTCAGGAATAAGAGGTTGTACAGAAAGTTTCTGGATCTGAGTTCTCACAAAGTAAACAATCATGGAAGAAAGGACAGTTTCCTGGAACAGCTTCACAGAGGAAAATCTACACAAAATTAACTTCAAGCTTCATGTTTTGGTCACTTTTTAATATACTTGAAGAAAAATGTCACATTTCCTGGGCTCCGCTGTAAAACCTGACAGTAATGAAGTCAGTTACTCAAACTGTATTTAGTCTGTATTCCAGATTTTTAGGTACCAGTGTTATCATTCGCTCAGTCAAAAAGAATGTACCCCCATCCCCAGAAATGTATCCTGGATAATGTCATTGTCAAACTTTCTTTCATTCTCTGCAGCTATAGAGGTATAGACAAAGTATTATCAGTATTTGTATTTCTTGCTATGTGATCTAATGACTATACCATGGGTATATATTATATATAAGGTATGCATTCATTTTAGGTTGAGGAATATCAGTGCAGCGGTTCTACAACACCAATTCCAAAAAAAGTTGGAAAGCTGTGTAAAATTAAAACAGAATGCAACTATATAAAAATTCTCATTGACCTATATTCAATTCAATACACTAAAAATACGAGCTATTTAATGTTTCTTAGTAAATAAACACTGAATTTGATGCAAGCCACATGTTCAAAAGTTGGGACAGGATCAACAAAAGACTCAAAAACCGATGACAGTATTATGTTTGGCCATTAAAGGGGCGTCCTTGAAAGGTTCACCAGTTTGTGAGAAACGTCATTGGGTAAAACAGTTTAAGATTAATGCACAGTTGCAAGAAATGTGTACAGTCAGAATACACAACCAGTTCTCTGAGCCTGAACTCATGGTGCTGCTGTGGTCTGACGAGTCCACATTTCATTCATTCTGTTTTAAGAAATCATGGACATCGTGTCCTCCAGGATACATTTTTACAATACAAAAAATACAAACATTTTTGAAAATCGGGCTTGTGATAAAAGTTATTTGGATTTTTTTTTGTTCTACTGTTTTTATTTTATTTTTAAACTGTGCATTGGATCTTTACCAAGACATGTGCAAGACGTCAAAAAATACATATATTTGTTGAATCGCTGACTCCTGTTGTGCATTAGTAGCAATAGGATTTAGGAGTAAATCCAGGATTTTATTTTTCCAGGACTAACCGCATTAAGCACATGAGCACAGCTGTTCCTAAATAATGTTAAATGTAGATCAAATTGGAACATTGGAAATAAGTTCAATAACTTTAGCACATAACATTAATATATATAATTTATCATATCACACACACACACACACACACACACACGCACACACACACACACACACACACACATATATATATACAGTGTTTAGGGAAATTGTATAACCTGAGATATGTGCCAAATATTGTTCATAGCTAAAAAACACAGATTAGACAAATTAGTTTGACATGTTGAATGGACACACTGTGAGCACTATGCCACAAATTCAAACTTACCCTCACTGCAGACCTTTCTAATACCCAAAACCCAATACCAATCTGATGACATCCTGTTGAGCAGTAATGAATATATTTTTGTTTTCATGCATACAGTGAATGATGAGTCAGTCTTTTGCAGCACTGTTTTGTGGTGTTGTTGCAGTTTAGTTGTAAATCAGCTACAATTTAATATACTTCTATTTGAATACATTATTAATATTAGAAATTTAAGCCACCACCAAGTGATACTAAAGCTGTCTCTTTTAAGCGGTCAGACTTTTTTGTTTTACATCTAGTGGTTGATTTACTGGTTATAGTGACTATACACCGCATGCCAGTTATTTTTATTTTATATGTATTTCCTGAACAGTGTTGATTGAGCAGAAGGAGCACTATAACATTCCCTCTCATTTTTCACTGACATCAGAGAGAAGTGGGTTAGTTGAGTGGGGGGTGGGCAGAGGGGGAGAGAGTGTGTATTGGGGTGGTTGATCTTGCAGTGATTACAGTTGAGTAGAGACAGAGAGCGAGGGAGGGCACCTTGTGTTCATCAGAGTTTTATCGTTGTCTAACTTTAGATCTTGGCTCACAGGCGGCTTCTCAAGTAACAAGGCTGCAGGCTCACTCCAGCCACTCCACGCAGAGACAGAAACAGAGCTTCACACAGAGCTTTAAAGAGAGACGAGAGAAGACAGAGGAAAGTGCCAAGAAAAAGGAGAACAGGAAGAACGCTGTCATATAATGAGACATTTCAAACAGAAGACACAGACATAAAGAGAGAGGAAGACCACACAGTGGACTATTCTGTTTTGAAACAACTCTTCACCACAGCAGTCTATCTCTACCTTTTACCTATTGGGACTGGACAATGACTGAGGAAGCAGAAGTGGGAGTCGACCCCTCTCCAACCTCAGAGCCTGAGCAACAGGCTCCACATTTTTTACAAGATGTCATCTTCCATGGCAAGTTTAAGGTGAGTTTGCCCACGAGAGACAAACAGACTACAAAGGACAGTGAGTGAAATCAGTTCAGACAGTACAGACGGTTCACAGATACTTGATGTTGTGATTTAAAATACTAGCATTGTAAAAAATATCTCATTATTTCAAGCTGAGATCTGACAGATTACATACACCAGGGTAAGTCTTGGGAAAATACAGTATGTTACATCAGATATGAGACAGATCTTTGTGATTAATGGAGTGGTGCAGTTTTATTGATTCACAAATAAACAGTTGCAAACATGAAGTCATATAAGAACCATGAGGTCAATCCACGAGGAAGATCAAAACTTCAAAGTTCATTCTTCCCACTGACAGGAAAACTAACACTGTAGCTAACGCATAACTCTTCTCTGATGGTCTGCGCAGCAGAAAGGTTGTAAAAGAAGATCAGAACAGCAAGAAAGGAAGGGACATGGGCCCTCCTTCAAGAAACATCCCTACACACAGATCTCACCCCAAACAAACTCAGAGTTCTTACAGGATGCATGAATATTTTTTTATTTCCAATATTCATGAGCTAAAACAAAAGTGTTTAGGCCATTTTTAAATCATATCATACAACCATTAGCATGTTGAATTGCCCAGTGATCATGAAACTGTAGACATTTTTCTTTAAGGACTTGTTGTCCATGTTGGCTTGACTCTTGACCTCAGAGTTGACAAAAGTCTCACTATGAGGCCCATATAACAGCTGTCCTGGAGCTTGATGAAAAATGGACCTTCTACTGAGATTGTTTTCTGAATTTTTTTTCCGTCCATAATACAAAACTGGCCTGTTGACTTGCTTGATATTGAGTAATGGTGCATGCCATAAAATAAGTCACTATTTCTGGCACACTTGAATATACAGATATCATTTGAGTCGCTAAATATCAGATTGTTGTGCCAGGTATTTGCAGTGGAATTTTCTCCAGTGCCGGAGGTGTGTGTGCATGTCTCTTGCAAGTGATCAGTGTCCTGTGACGTCAGTACTGTGCCTGACAGCTGACAGATGTTTTTAAGTTGCCAATTTGAAATATCAATGTTCAGCTCACCCAAACATGTGATACATGTGAAATGGATTCAGTGTAAACAGGTCAGTTACACACTGATCACCAACTGCTAGGCTATGTAGACTGTTTGTCCACTCATCATTCATCCATCCATCCATCCATCCATCCATCCATCCATCCATCTATCCATCCATGTTTGTTACTGCTTGTGTTCAGATTAGATTAGATTAGATAATACTTTATTTATCCCACAACGGGGAAATTCACTTGTTAACAGCAGCGAAAAATAGAATCAAGGAGGGAAAACACAAGTGTACATATTTACAAAAAGTACTAAAGTAGAATGTGCAGATTTACAAAACAAGTACTAAGGTAGAACATAAACTAAAACAAAAAAAACAAAAACAAACAAGAACAAAAAATAGCAGAGATTTTACTTTTGAGCACTAAAAACCCAGATAACAGACCAACATTGAATGAACATTGATTAAATATTTTGCTTCTCAACATTGAAATAGCAAAGAATTATCAGCATTCATTTAATGTTATCTAGCCTTGAATATTCAACCTCAACAAAAATGATGATTCTGATGGAATTTCAACATTGAATCAACGTTGTCATGCTACCTGGGAAGGGTTTAACAAAAAAATCATATTAGAAGTAAAACTAAAAATGCAATAAGAGGTGGAGTTCCCTTTTAAAAGTTGGTGCATATGTGGAGTTTGATCTGTAAACACCTTCCCTCTGATCTGCAGCCAGACTTTATGAATAGACTTCATAAGGAGAAATACTGTAACAGGCTGAGGTCACGACACAGCTCATAATTCACACACTATTTATGAAACACCATGGTGGGCACAGCAGCTGCCACCCCTACTATGGCACCCAAATGCCCCCCTCCCCCTATAATTTTCATTCACCATGTGTGTATGCCATCCAAACTCCTGGAAATTCAGAAGTTATAGTCCACAACTAAAATCCTGCAAAACAGGACATAGGGCCAGGCATGTGAACTGCACAGCTGCTTTCACACAGCGAGCCAGCCAACAACTGTGCTGCAAAGCTGCATCTGGGGCTTTGCAGGGGCATCAGAACTCTGTGTAAACTACAACTCAAACAAGTCAGGGATTAATGTAATTTACTGCATGCTAAATTAGATTTCACAATATCATGGTCAGTAATAAAAACGCAGTCTACAGGGCTGCTGGTACATCATCACTTGCCTACAGTAATATGTTTATCACAGGATGTGATTTGAAACATTAGGCTGCAGTGTTAAAATTAAGAACGATGTGCATTTTAGATCAATCATTCATGGATACTAATGCAGGAAGTAATGTGTCCTTTATGAGGCCACAGAGAAGGGAAGGCTCAATCAAAACATCTGGATATAACTTAATCTCACTTGCAGACTTGTAAACTTAATGGGTGTATTCCTGGAAAGTTAAGGACCACATTTTATCAAGGGGCCTCATGAAGATATTTCATTAAATCCTCTTCTGAAAATCTGGATGGGTGTCAGTGACACTGCTCTCAAATATTTTAAATCATATCTAAAATATGGAATTGCTGATGCCAGGTCTTTTACAAATGCTGTTCACTAAGGGGTGCCTCAGGCTCAGTTCTAGGTCTAATTTTGTTCTTCATTTACATGCTCCCTGTATCACATTATTCACATTCACATTTATTCATGCATTTATAACCAGCCGGCTAGATTACTGTAACTCACTGCTCTCTGGCATCAGTGAAAAATCCCTCTCTCGTCAGCTCATCCAAAACTCTGCTGCCAGGATTTTGATTTAGACAAAGAAAAATGATCACATCACACCTGTCCTGGCTTCCTAATTATCTACAGAGTTGAATTCAATATTTCTTTTCAAGTCCAGAGAGGCTTTGCCCCTATTTAGCATTTTGGGCCCAAGAATGTTCAACGACCCGCCCTACGGAGATCAGGCCTGTAAACTCTGCATCAACTTTTGAAGACACACTTTTATAAGTTTGATTGATTTATTGCTTTTAACTTATTGTTATTGTTGTTACTGTGTTTTTGTGTATGTATGTGTGTGTGTGTGTGTGTGTGTGTGTGTGTGTGTGTGTGTTCTGCTTTATTATAACTCTGTTTGGAAAGGTACTATATAAATAAAGTTTATTAATATTCTGCAGACTTCCAGTGAGAAAGAAAATTAGTTTATTTGGTTAACTTTAGTGAGGTAGCTGCTGATATTACTTTTATTTATCTATCAGTAATTTCAGTTCAGTCTAATGAAATGTGAAGATATAGAAGGATATGTTGTGCAGGGTAAATATGATGATTAAATATGTGTCAATACCAAATAAAATAAAGAGTGAAGGAGTTAAAAAGAAAAAAAAATTGGATTTAAAAGTCCAGTGTGTGAGATTAACGAGGATCTATTGACAGGAATTAAATATAATATTATGCGTGTATGTTAGTATGTTTTCATTAGTGTACAATCACCTAAAATTAATGTGTTTGTTAAATGTGTTTTGTTTAAATGAGTTCTCTATATCTACAGTGAGACCTGGTCCTCTTCCACGGAGTCCACCATATTGAACCGCCATTTTTCTACAGTACACCCTGAGCAGACAAACCACTGGCTCTAGAAATTACCTTTTGCTTTTTATGTGCCTGAGTTTTTCCTGTATGCTTTGAAGGAGAGAATGTGGTGTGGGAGAGTATATATCTGGAAATCTGCAACTTCACAGCTGGGAGGCACTAAATCCTAAACACTGGACCTTTGACTTGTTTTTAACCAACTGGTTGGTGGTAAAGGGGAAAAAAAGTATAAGCTTTTTTTTTTATTCACTGATCAGAACTTAAAAGAAAATCTTCTTTTTTTATTTTACAGTAAATATTAAGCTTTTGACATGCCTGAAAACCTTTTTATTCTTTTTATTCTTGTTCTTCTTTCTTCTTCTGTTTATTACATAATGTCAGTATTTGGACTCCACAGATACCTTCAAACTACTTGTTTCATCCAAGAAACAGTGTAAAACCCCTCAAACACTGACTCTGAGATTATATAAAATAGATAAACGCAGCAAATTATCACATTTCGTAAAAAAAAAAAAAAAAACAGCATGTCAGACTAAAGCTCTGAAATTTTAATCTATTATACTTATTATACTTAAATCTATACCTACAGTATTTATATCAAACAGAAATGACTGTAATTAGGCATTTTAACGGCTTGTATTAACTAACATGCTTGCTAGACTAGATGAGAATGTAACTAGATGGAAAGTGACTGCAAGACAAAACAAATAATGGAAAAGGACTCTGCATAGGTAAAGTGGGCCTAACTGACCAGCAGTAGCTGAAATAAACATAAGCATGGTGTTAGCCTTTTTAACACTTCTGCCTCTACATGCAGTTTCCTGCATTGTTAATCTCCACCCTTCCCTGTCTGTCCCCATGTATATGCTGTCAGCTGCTGAAGGCTCTAACCCCAGAGGAAAACACCCACTGCCAGCATGGCCTCTACTTCGAGGACGGTGAGCGTCGTGTTGACTATGTCCTCACCTATCCTTTGAAAAAGCCCAGCGGGGGACGCTCCACCCGACAGTCATCACACCTGCTCATTGAAAACGCTGTTGCCCGGAGCCTTCGCCGTGGCCCCCATAGCCGTGATGAACATCACCGAAAACACCAAGCACAAAAGGCTAAAGACTCATTGTCTCCGCCGTCACCACCAGGGGCTGACGTGGAGCTGGGCTGTCCAGGAGAAACTTTGGGGGGCCAGGAGGATCATAAGATGTTCACGAGGGAGAAGTTTGAGGCGAAACTGAGAGACATGGGGCTGGAGCTGGAGAAAGATGAGGATGTGAGTTTACATCTTTAATCATTTATTCTGTACAGTCTATACTGTACAAAATGTCTTGTAGCACCCTCCTCCTTCATTAGTTTAATGCAGTGGTTCTTAACCTTGTTGGAGGTACCGAACCCCACCAGTTTCATATGCTCATTCACCGAACCCTTCTTTAGTAAAAAATAAAATATGATTTTTTTACTGGTGCACAAAATGAACCGTGCATTAACATCACCTTGTTCAAATAACAAAACCAACACAGTGCATGAACTCACAACAACTTACCTCAGTGTGACTTCTGCTGTTGCCTTTGAGAGACCAGTTCAGATATGCGTGGCTCTTCACCTTAGCAAGTGCCAGTCTCATGTCATTTTCACAGCAAAGTCTGTTCCTTTTCTTAGTTTTTATGTCCAGCATCCTCGAAAACGATTGCTCACAAAGATATGTTGTAACAAATGGTATAAAAAATTCCAGGGCGGAGGCTCCACCGAACCCCTGAGACCGACTCACCGAACCCCTAGGGTTCGATCGAACCCAGGTTAAGAACCACTGGTTTAATGGCACCCTACTGGCAAATGAACCAGCCACAAGCTATTCAGCTTGATAAACTAATAATAATGACACAATTGTAGTGGATAGATAAGCGCATATATTTGCATAGATTTAGATGAACACAGCTTACATTGAAGATACTATTACTACAAAGCTGCACTGCCCTATATGGTTGAAGCTGTTGAGCCCAACTGTGCATATAGACTGCAGACTGGAACATAAAATTGGAACCGCCCTAAGCTGGTTTAAGTCGTATTTATTAGGTCGATCTAAGTTTGTTCACGTCAATGATGAATCCTCCATGCATACCAAAGTTTGTCATGGAGTCCCACAAGGTTCTGTACTTAGACCACTTCTATTCAGTTTATATATGCTTCCTTTAGGGAACATTATTAGGAATCACTCTATCAATTTTCATTGTTATGCCGACGACACCTAATTATATTTATCGATCAAGCCTGATGAAACCAATCAGTTAACTAAACTCCAAGCATGCCTTAAGGATATAAAAAGTTGGATGACCTACAATTTTTTGATGTTAAATTCAGACAAAACTGAAGTTCTTGTAATTGGACCCAAACACCTCAGAAACTCTCTTTCTAGAGACTTAGTTACTTTAGATGGGATCACCCTGGCCTCCAGCTCCACTGTAAAGAATCTTGGAGTTGTTTTTGATCAGGATTTGTCCTTTAACGTCCACATAAAACAAATTTCGAGGACTGCATTCTTCCACTTACGTAACATCGCTAAAATCAGACGCATTGTCTCTCAGGCGGATGCAGAAAAACTAGTCCACGCATTTGTTACTTCAAGGCTGGACTATTGTAACTCTTTGTTATCAGGCTGCTCTAATAAGTCTCTTAGGACTTTGCAGTTAATTCAGAATGCTGCTGCACGTGTTCTGACAGGAACCAAGATCAGAGATCACATCTCTCCCATTTTGGCTTCCTTGCATTGGCTACCTATTAAATCTAGAATAGAATTTAAAATTCTTCTCCTTACTTACAAAGCTCTTCATGGTCAGGCACCATCGTATCTAAAAGAGCTCATAATACCTTACTACCCCTCTAGAACACTGCGCTCTCAGGACGCTGGGTTCCTTGTGGTTCCTATAGTCTCCAGAAGTAGATTGGGAGCCAGAGCTTTCAGCTATCAGGCTCCTCTTCTGTAGAACAAACTACCATTCTGGGTTCAGGAGGCAGACACGGTCAACACTTTTCAGAGTAGACTTAAGACTTTCCTTTTTGATAAAGATTATAGTTAGGGCTGGCTCAGGTCATCCCTTAGTTATGCTGCCATAGGATTAGACTGCTGGGGGAGGCTCGCTGTGGCTCTTCCTGAGGTTTCTTCCACATTTTTTCCCTTCCCGGTTTTTTGTGGGCAAGTTTTTCCTCACTGGAACCGAGGGTCTAAGGACAGAGGGTGTCACTCCCTGTACAGATTGTAAAGCCCTCTGAGGAAAATGTACTTTGTGACTTTGGGCTATACAAATAAAATCTGATTTGATTTCATTTGATTTTATATATATTGGTACTATAGTGACATGTTATTTCACTGCAGCACAGGTTGTGGACAAAGCATATTGTCACCACTGGTTGGCAGTGCATGCCTAATTATTAGATGTTGTGCAGTTACTCGTCCCCAAATGGTGGAATGACCTACCAACGGCTACAAGAACAGCAACATCCCTTTCTACCTTTAAAAAACTTGTAAAAACCTTTCTGTTTCGAGAATGCTTCCCTGCCTAACAAAACTAACAACTACTCTGTGTCCTTTACACCTTTCTCAGCTTATGTCCTCCTCTGTAAGTCGCTTTGGATAAAAGCGTCTGCTAAATGCAATGTAATGTAATGTAATACTGTAATACTCGTATGAACTGAATAAAGCCAGGAGAACCTTTAAGAATACCACTTTTCATCATGCATCTTAACAACTATTACTGTACTCACATCAGATTCAT
Source organism: Larimichthys crocea (assembly GCF_000972845.2). NCBI lineage: Eukaryota > Metazoa > Chordata > Actinopteri > Sciaenidae > Larimichthys > Larimichthys crocea. The sequence goes on along the minus strand of NC_040031.1, from coordinate 21,943,745 downwards.
TCTCCTTGTCTGATAAGTTTAACCAGAATTTAGCTTCGTCCTGCAGATATAGATGAGATTTGTACTCTCTATATTAGATATATTGAGGCATATTTAATGTAAGCATTTACCACGAGGGTCGGCGTTTTCACAACTAAACAACATTTTAGACAGTGTGTGGCTCAGGCAGGAGTGTGGAGAATGTGGCTTCAGCTTTGCTTATATTTAACAACACTACAAGACGTTAGCAGACTTCTGAAAGTCTTCAACAATTTAGGAGGCAGCCAATATCTATCAAACTATTTGCTGCGTTGCAGCTTAGATATATCTGTGTATCAGATGCGTAAACGTGTAAACTGATATTCTGCCTATGTATAAGATGTCCTAATGCCAGCATATAAATAGAAAATAAGTCTCTCCACAGCAGAGACCTGAAATGGCTGGTCTTAGGTTGCCAGTACCACATGGAAGGTCTTGATTCATATTTTTCTGAAATTGGGCACAAAGTCCCACTGCAAACATGTGTGAGCAACAAAGATCAGATTTTTGATATGCAACATTTTTTATTCATTTTAAAAGTTTCTGTTATATGTTGCCAATTACATCTAAACATAAGTAAGTGGTGTATAACTGAGTCATATATTGTTTGTCTATTAGACCAAGATTCAAGGAGTGGGCTTTGTGAAGATTCATGCTCCCTGGAATGTTCTCTGTCGAGAGGCTGAGTTAATGAAGCTAAAGATGCCCACCAAGAAGGTAAGACTGTCCCTTAATGCCTCTTTCTATTCTTGCTGTAAAACTTTCCTTTTAACACTTTTCAACCATTTGTAGCTTCGCTCAACACCAAACCCGCTTCTATACCTAACTAGGTTAACCAGGTTCAGGTTGAGTGCAAGTTAGGCAGGCAGGTACGTCTCTGAGTATGTGTTTGTCACAGTCACAGGAGGTGTGAATGAGGCAGCAGGGGAATGGCTCAGATGTAGACTTCTGAGGCAGATGGGGACAGTTTAGTGAAGACAAAAAAGACAAGACAAGACAAGACAAGACAAGATAAGATAAGATAAGATAAGATAAGATAAGATAAGATAAGATAGACTTCAATGATCCAACACTGGGGAAATTCAATTGTCACAGCAGCTCATGAACACAAGGTTCATAATAATGTGGTAGATCTCCTTCTTACATGGTGGGAGTAACAGTCTGTTGCTGAAGGAGCTGTTTAAGGCCTCCACAGTCTGATGCAGTGAGAAGAGATGATGGATGTCAGCTTTGCTAACACTTCCTCTATGGAGGCTACAAGACAGTCCAGGGCAGAGCTGGACCTCTTGACTAGTTTGTTAAGTCTTTTCCTGTCTCTCTCTGTATTGTCAAATGAAAAGATACAGACGCTTACAGGCATGAGAGACAAGTCCAAACAATCCAAACTAGTGTTTTAAGCCCAAGGAGTTGCAGGGATGAGATAGGAAAAATTATACTACGCATTTTGTGACTAACAATTTTGTCAGGGAGATACCACGTTGAAGGGGGAATGTGCTGACTATTTAATTTTTGCTCATATTTTGTGAATGGTGGAGAGTGGTGAGTTTGGTGATGCATTCATGTACCCTAGGAATTTTGTGTTTTTTGTAAGTAATGTTTCTTTCTTTTATCTTATTGTTTGTGTATCTTGGTATATTTGAGAGAGTTCCACCATGTAGTGATGGTCTGGTCTGGTGCAGCCTGCAGAGAGGGAGGAAAGCATATAGTCAGTTGTCTGGGAGGAATGTGCAGCCAGGACTAGTGCTGGTAATTAGATTTTTTTTTATAAATAAATGTTTACCCATGGGGATCTACAACACAACCTCTTAAGTCTGCCTCCTACTTCACAACCAGCTGTCTGACAAGGACTATGTTAAGTACCAAATGTCACCATCAGAAATAAAACCATTTTACTGAGAAATATGTGCCTGTTTCTGCAAAACTAATGTGTCATTGAGTGGGAGAAAACTATGGGAGGGTGTTTATTTCTATTCTAATCTTGTTTTTGTGGCTGACATAAAGGCAGTCCTGGGGCTAATCTAAAAATGGGCAGACATGAAACATAGGTGGAGCTAAGGCGGGCTGAATGAAGCCTGGTTACTGAAACCAGACACCTATGACGGCACCCACCTGTTAGTCATAGCAGCCATGCTCTTAAGTATGCACAACTTAATATATAACTTTAATATAATTTGAACAGGTGAGTTCTATAAAAATTCAACCTCAGTACAGTTACCATGAACCAGGCTGTAAACATTTTTTTTTCTGCTGTGAAGTTTTAACATGGAGTGTACAAAGATTGACTCACTTCTGGAGCCAGCCTCAAGTGGATGTTTGAGGAACTGCAGTTTTAGCATTCCTATGTTGGCTTCCCTTCAGAACCACAGAGTCTCTTACTTGACAGAAGCAATGAGAGGCTGCTGAACTAAATGCACTATCAGGAGGTGTGCTGAAATCTAATCTACACAATAATACAATAATTATTTGACATAAGCATGCAAACGATACATGGGAACATTCTTCATAGTTGGATAGAAATTGGCTGCCTCCTAAATTGTTGAAGACTTTCAGAAGTCTGCTAACGTCTTGTAGTGTTGTTAAATATAAGCAAAGCTGAAGCCACATTCTCCACACTCCTGCCTGAGCCACACATAGTTATGTTAATCTATGAAATTAAAATATTAGCATGCATGCAGTGAAACCTATTGTGCTTGTTTCATGGTGTCTTATGATGGTACTTTTTTGAAAAGGGTCGTGGAGAGTTATTTCTAGTACTGTTTTGTATGTAACATAACCTAAATTGAAATGTGTATGTGTTCGTGGGGATTTCTAGATGTTTGAAGTCAAGGAGTCAAGTGGTGTCATGGAGAAGATCAACACTCTGGTCAGTAAAGTCCTGGAGCCTCTCCACCCTCATGTTGAGGAACGTCGACACAGACACATCAAACACCTGTCACACACTTTCTCCAGAGAAAAACAACACCTGTAAGTAGATCCTTACTTCTTAATGGAAAAGTTTAACCCCTGTAGTTTAACATGATTGTGCAGGTTGTAACACAGTCAGTCACTGTCTAGCAGTGAAGTAATTAAGTGTCTACTGTGAGCAGGATTCATTGTGGAAAAACATTGAACCTAGCATTCAGTTATTTAAAAAATAAATAAAAAAACACACTTGCAATAAATGTGAACTGACAAAGTTAAGTCTGCTTTAAGAACTGCTAATTTGTTGCCCTCCTGGCCTGGTGGATGTTAGAAGATTGTGTTCATGGTGGTTAGAAAGAAGTAGAAATCATGAGTCAGTCAAGGAGCCTGTTTGTTTCTCTCACACATCAATAATTGTGGCTTATTAGTGCATTGTTTCGAAGACATGCTTATATGAAGTGTTGCGGTTCCATTAGTGCATTTTTGGTGTTATTTTAACTGCTAGGCTCTATGTCAGTAAAGATACACTGCCCATCAAACCAATGGGCAACCATGGTTATAAACAACCATGTCTGGAGACATATCCTGTGGTCGTGGAAAGGATGTTAATCACTTTCAGAAGGGTCAAATTATTGGCCTGCATCAAGCAAAGAAAACAACAAGGAGACTGCTGAAACTACTCAAAAAAGAACTGTCCGACGCATTATTAAAACCTGGAAGCACATCTTTGAGGAAGAAATGTGGTTGGAAAAAACTTGAAACGTGTTTGTGAGCGGAGATCACTTAAACGTTCGGTCAAATCAAATCGTAAGAAATTAACAGTACAACTCATGGCTATGTTTAATAGTGAAAGTAAGACCATTTCCACACGCACAATGTGAAGGGAACTCAAGGGATTGGGATTAAACAGCTGTGAAGCCATAAGAAAGCCACTGATCAGTGAGGCCAGTTCCTGCCATGTGTTTGTCCCGCCCATAGTCACCTACACCTGTACCTGACTTCCTCATGGTTGTCTTCCCCCCGTACCAGATTGTCAGTGTCCGTCGTGTCCTACTCACCATCATTCCTCCCGGTGTGTTTATGGTAACTGGTTTTGTATCTCGCCTGTTTTTGACTCAGCCTTATTTGGATTGTTTGCCTAGTTTACCTGACTGGATTTTTGTGTACCAAACCTCTGTCTGCCATTAAAGACTGTTTACCTGAGTGCTGCATTTGAGTCCTATCCTTGTGCTGTGTAACACGGCATTGTACTTTTTGCGCTCCTGTGTGCTGGTTTAGTCTGCTATATTCATTGTAGGGAAGACATAGTAGTGGTGATGGTGGTACTGGTAATAGCTGTAGAAGACCACTGAGACTAAAATTACTAACTACTAATAAGAATAATGAAGTTTACCTTACCGCAGTGACCCGGGTTCTGGGTCCTTTGCTGTGTGTTATCCTCTCTCGCCCTCCATCTCTCCAGCTATTACAGTCTAATAGAGCATAAAGTGTTAAAAATAGCATAAAGTGTGTGTGAAGTTGAGGCTAGGTGGGGGCCAACCCTGTCTCCTAGAAATTATGTTTGTATATTATTAATTAATAATCAGTATTCTGTTTTCCTCAAAGAAAATATTTGCTATTGCTGATTAGTATCTTATTCTCATTTTGTATTTAGTGGCTATTTTGCCCCATAATGTGAAAGATGTGTCCAGTGTTGAAGTTTAGTCTAAACATTTCTGACAACCTGGAGGAAACATAAATGCAAGATATGTCATGTGACCTGTGGATAATGCGGTAGGTGGTGTTTTGTAGTGCAGACGTTTTTTCAAGCTATTAGAGTAGTCTGAAACAAACCATCTGTGACCTGGGTGAGAGCTGTCTCATTAAATGTTTGGGCATTTGGATTTTTTTTTTTTTTGTATTTAATCCAGTTATAAATTCCCCAAAGGCCTATTTTTTTTGATGTGGTAAACAAAAATCCAAGATGACTGTGATGGTTACTGTCTGTTATAGTGATGAATAATGCATTTATTTAAAAGTCTGTCTTTTGATGGATAATAGATAGTGGTGGTGACTCTCGTTTTGAATGTGTTGTTTCATTTAAGAGTTGTGCTAGAATGGACCGGATGTGTGATGAGTTCATGATGAATTTCTGCAAGGAAGAAGAAGGCAATGCATAAATGAGTCGTAAACTGAAAGAAAAATGAGAAAAATGAGTAAGATGTGTGCATGTGTGTGTGCGTGTGTGTGTGTGTGTGTGTGTGTGTGTGTGTGTGTGTGTGTGTGTGTGTGTGTGTGTGTGTTCGTGTGTGTGTTCGTGCGTGTGTGTGTGTGTTCGTGCGTGTGTGTGTGAATATCATCTTGGGTTTGTTCACAAATGCTGTTGACAACTTAATTGTGTCTCATGCTGCATGCTTGTCAGTCCAGAATAGTTTCTTTCATAGTTTCATTTTGGGGGGTGATTTGTGTTTTTTTCTTTTTGTTCCTGTCTGTATTTTAAGCTTTGGCACAGTGCCTGGAATTTCTTGTGCAGGACTTAAATGAGTGCAATTCTGGCAGGAAGTTTATTTTTAATGGAAAAGAGTATGTCGGTGCAGCACGGTGGCTGTGGAGATGGAGAAGTGGATGGTGGTGTACTCTAGATGATGTGAAGAGTGAATCCAGACTTCTGAATCATCTTTTGAATTTTGTGGCTTTGTCCCTTTCTGTGTTGTTGTTGTTCATAATACAATGCCTGTACAAGCACTCATCTATGTATTATTCCATGTGGTGCAGAATGCTTGATTGTTGTGTTATGGTCCAATGTTGAAGTGAACAAATATGAAAAAAAGTAAAGTTTTTACGTCCAAAGAGAGATGTTTGGACTTCTATTCTAGCAGCTGGATCTCACACTGTTTCCTGAGAGTTGCATTCACAGTGACATCACAATCACTATCACAGTGTGATACCTAATGCCTTGGTTACACTACAAACTTTTTTGACTCTCAAAGTCGTCAGAGCTCTGTACTGTTCACACTGCACAACTTTCAATCCCAGATGAGCCTGTCTGTCGTCAGTCACATGAAGCACAATGAAAACATGTAAGAATGACAAGGTTGTGTGTATGCCATTGCATTCTGAAAGAAACTTTATCAGATACATACGGATCTATACAAATTGATGATAAGACTGATGTCAGAGAGCAGAGGCTGCAGCTGATCATGTCTGATCTCACTTGTTTTAGATTGTCTTTCTTTGTGATCTCTTTCCGATGTCTGTGATGTCTGTGAGACATCAGCGTCTTCACTGATGTATAATCTACAATATATCTTTTCATTGAGTCCTCTTCCTTCTGAAGTGATACATATATATATATATGTTATTAATATGTTACTTGACACTTGATTAATGATAAAATATGTTTAGTTTGAAGTTTACACAGACCAAAAACAGGTTTTGGTGAGGCTGCGAATGAAAAATTAAACTGAAACAAAGACAAATGATATCATCTCACCGTCAACAATGAAGTTAGGTCTAGGTCCACGGCTATTGGGCAAATAACTGCAAGCATTCAGTAAATCTGCACCTGAACTGAAGCATATCAACCAGTTACAATTGTGAACTCACCCTTAAGAGCTTCTACCACTTTCTTTAAACAGGAAGCTCCTCCTCCAGCTGAACCAAAAATGATTGCATAGTCATCCATCCATCCATCCGTCCATTTTCTGTAACCTCTTAACATATAAATGTTCCAACACAGAGATGTTAACAGCACAAGTTGTCGGCTTAGCTTCCTGTTTGGAGCAGCAGGCATGGAGGGAGTTTTTCCTCACTGGAACCGAGGGTCTAAGGACAGAGGGTGTCACTCCCTGTACAGATTGTAAAGCCTCAGAGGCAAATGTACTTTGTGACTTTGGGCTATACAAATAACATTTGAAATTTGATTTGATGGATGAGTTCTCATGCAGCAAACATTTTGGTTACCTGAAATAACTAATATAATCAATAAATGAATTTCAAGTGAATGTATTAATAAAATTCAGTAACAATGTAAATGATGAGCGGATGCATGCTGAAATGACCATCAATGACTTATGTTAGCAGGTTAGCATGCTACACTCACATTTCATTTCATTTCAAATCTAGGCTGAGAGATGTAAATAACAACAGCAAACTCCATCTGCACTGGAAACTGGGACAGTATTTATGTAGTGATGCTGTGGACTGTGGTGTGCATTACAGAAAGGAGTTTGAAGTTTAACAGACTGAAACAAGTGTGTGCTTTTGTGTTTGTGTGTGTATTAACAGGTTTGACCTCTCAGACAAAGATTACTTCTTTGACAGCAAAACCAGGAGTTCAATAGTAAGTCCACTGAAGTTTCTGTGACGTATCCACCAACAGCAAACTTTCCATTTACACCACTACTGCTTTACCAAACACATTTACTGTAGATCATGAAGGACAACTGTCCAGATGTTTGTTAGAAAGTTCTAGCAGTTTGTTGTTCTAAAGAGGAGTAGGGTCTGTCCCACCATGACACCATCTATTACACTTATTACAGAGCGTCTACAAATACATGCATACACTGTCACAATAGATAATATGGTATTGTACAGGGGTTTTAATCAACCCCTAGATCTGCATTTACAGTACTGATGTAAAATATGATCTTTCACTCTCAGTCCCACAGACTTCATGTTAACTTTTAGAAACACTAGCTCAGTTCGAACAAAAACAACCAGAAATTTTCTTGATTTTTGTTATTGCAGATTAGAGCTTTATTGTTTTATTTCAATGTTGATCAGTAAAACCATGAACATTTGATTGATCTTCACCAGCATGGTTCATTCAATTCAGTTTTTCTGTTTTAATTCCCTTTAAGGTTTTTGAAATACTAAAAAGAACAAAATGCAAGGCCAAGTACAACATGGGTAAGTCTGGATCTCTTTTATCTCACTGTGCACAAGATGACATTAACCTTACAAATGTGTAAAAAATCAGGATGTTCATATTGTTCATACATTAACATGGCTCAGTGGTTGTTTTCACCAGTATATTCTACAGAGAAAACCAAGTTAACTTTCTTCAAACAAGATTCATTCATTCATGGGATTAAAATGGACAGTTGTAGTTGTGGAGAGCCACAGCATCAATGCTCCTGTTAACGATTCATTTTATAATATAACAGCAGGTTTGTTGGAAATAGTAACTGTCACACGCTATGAGCAGTTTTGATCCTCCTCATGCCTCTTGGTGAATGGTGATTATTTTCTCTCCTACACTGCTGCAGTGTAACAGCACATAACCACCATCTACAGTATGTTTCTCTCAGGAGTAGGTTTTTATATTGTTTCATTCCCTAATTGTAAATATCAGGGACTGTACTGTGTCTGTGCGCAGATATGGTGTATGTGTGATGCAACATAATGCTTTGATGCATTTACAGAGTATGGCCTGGTTGATTTTTCATGAATTGCATTTGTGGGTACCAGATCAATCAACTGTGGGGCATGGATTGTATTGTATATGTACACTACATATCTTATTCATACACACATTCATACATCGATGCCATTGGCTGCCATGCATGATGACAACTATTATTAGTTTGGTAGCTAATCATTCATATACATCTACACAGCAGAGCTGCCCCACCTTACATTAGAGGGCAACACATATATGAAATAGAACATTAGTGTGGTTTTCTTTCTGGTTTCTCTTCTGTATCTAGCTGGAAGAAAAGTTGTTTTTGGGAGCTGATTGTCCACTTTCAATCCAACTTGTACAAGAAGTTAAAACCAGGTTTGGGCTCACATAATAAGGGGGCTTTATCACAGTCTTCATTAGTCTTACAGAACTGCATCTATACTTTTATACATAATCTGGTATGTCACCAACATTTACATCTGTTGTACTTATTGTGAAAGAGCAGGGGGAATTGTATCACTTACAGGGACAGACTTTTTTGGCCCCACTCTGTTGTGATCCAGCCAAAGAGGCTATTGGGCACTTGGCATGACCAGCAGAAATAGCTTTTTCCATTCTATTTCCAGTCCAATTTCTTTTTACTCATTGGCCAACATAAAGTCTGATACCTGAATCTGCCAATGTATCAACATGATGTTTTTTTCCTAATAACATGATGACAAATGTACTTCTTGCCTAGATTATGTTTACAGACAACATTTGTTCGAGTGAATAAAAAACTTCAGGATACATGACATAGCACAAGGAGGTAGTTGATATAGCAAGTGTAGAGAGTTTGTAAATATTAATAATTCTGTAGGCATGACTGGATCGTGTACTGCAGAATCGTCTGTTTTGTTGGGAAAAGAATGGAACACGTTGTCAGTGAATATTTTACTCATTTTTGGGACTTGCCAGGTATGTTAGTTAACATTTAGTTAATATTTGCAAATTCATTGTATAGACAGGGACCCATTCACTAAACTAGGGAATAAATCCATGGAACCCTTGCTTCTGTGTTTGTTTTCTCCCGGTAGGTATCACCAGTCTGCTGGGAAGTGGTGTCTATACAGCAGCTTACCCTCTTCATGATGTGAGTTGGCACTAATTAAACATCATTATGTTTTGCAAAGCAGCTTCATATGCTTGGATTTTGAGGCTGTTGTAATCACTGACATTTCTGCATTCACTAGAAGAGGAGGTAAAAAGATAAAGCATTAGAAAACTAATGTAGCTCTATCATTCAGAATTTACAGTGTCCAGTCAGTGTGTACAGTAACAAGCTTTTCTCTTTCTGTAAAGGGAGATATTAACGAGGAGAGTGCAGAGCCCAATGACAGAAAGGTGAGAACTTTATTTCAAGACTGCTTGAAAATGCTAATGGTCTCATACATCACGTGCTGCAGGGCTCCAAAGGAACCCTATGAAAGCTTTTCTTTTTCAGTATGTGTGGAGTCCTCGACTGCTGTGGCTGCTAAAAGAGCCAATCAAACAATCAACTGATCTGATCTTAAGTATTATATACATATTCAAAGCTTGTTATTTTTCTGTGCCATAGAGCTCCATTATTATCAAAAACTATTAAAGACCAAACAACCATGTCAGCCACATTTTGAGTCCCACATACAGAAAATCATGCACTATTTTCAGCATATTGATAAAAATATTAAATCCAAGATTAGAGCAAGCAGTACAATGTTTAATTTTAGACTTATATCCAGGTAAAATTAGATTAAATTTTAAATCAAATCAGATTTTATTTGTATAGCCCAAAGTCACAAAGTACATTTGCCTCAGAGGGCTTTACAATCTGTACAGGGAGTGACACCCTCTGTCCTTAGACCCTCGGTTCCAGTGAGGAAAAACTTGCCCACAAAAAACCTTTAACAGGGAAAAAATGTGGAAGAAACCTCAGGAAGAGCCACAGAGGAGGGATCCCTCTCCCAGGACGGACAGACGTGCAATGGATGTCACGTGTACAGGACAAATCAACACAAACATATTGTACAATTACAATGACTGACAAAATGACAATGAATTACAATGACTGATAAAGTGACAATGAATTACAATGAATGATAAAATGACAATGAATTACAATGAATGATAAAATGACAATGAATTACAATGACTGATAAAATGACAATGAATCACAATGAATGATAAAATGACAATGAATCACAATGAATGATAAAATGACAATGAATCACAATGAATGATAAAATGACAATGAATCACAATGAATGATAAAATGATTACAGTAGCAGTGGAACCTGTGATAGAGATAGAGAGACACAGATGCACAGCAGCAGCAAATCATCAACTAACTATAAACTGTAATGGAGATATGGTAGCAGTAATGACAGTGATAATATGTGTAGTGGACGTCATGCAGGACAACAGCAAACACACTCTGTACAGCAGTAAATATCCTGTATATGGAACAGACATGAAGTCACAGTTTAATACTGAGAAAAAAGGAACTACACCCAGTTGTTGTGTTATGTCAGTAAAAAATAGGGGCGATAAAACTGGAACAATAATGAAACCAAAAATGTTGACTGTCTTCCTCAGCTTCTGTATGAGGAGTGGGCAAACTACAGTGTCTTCTACAAGTACCAGCCCATTGGACTTGTGCGGTAAGGACATATTTCTTTGTATCTGTTCAATTATTTGTATCTATACATTTTTTTTGTTTATGTAGCTCCATATCATAACAAAAGTTATCTCATGACATTTTTCATGCAGAGCAGGTCTAGGCCGTACTCTTTATAATATTATTTACAGAGACCAACAGTTCCATCATGAGCAAGCACTTGGTGATGGTGGCGAGGAAAAACTTCCTTGTAACAAGCAGAAACCTCAGGCCAGATACTCGGCTGAAACGAGTATCAGCAGTAAAATATTACAAATTAAGCTACACACACACTCTCTCTCTCTCCCTCTCTGTCTCTCTCTCTCTCTCACCCACACACAGACACACACACACACACACACACTCTCTCTTTCTCTCTCTCTCTCTCTCTCTCTCTCTCTCTCACACACACACACACACACACACCTGGTGTGGAAATAAAAAATTTAAAAAAGAAAAAAATCACACTAATCATAAAAAAAATAATGAGTTAAAAAAATTGAGTATGAAAACTCATTTTACTTCATAATTGCAACAACATGTGTTGTATTCACTGTTGCAAAATTGTGTTGTAAATTGTTTGCTATTGTGATCAAAACTATTGATCTGAAGCTCAAAGCTGATAGTTTTCTAATCAGCAATAAATATAACTATAGGCTTTATCAAAAAGGAAAGTCTTAAGTCTATTCTTAAAGGTGTTGACCGTGTCTGCCTCCTGAACCCAGAATGGTAGTTTGTTCCACAGAAGAGGAGCCTGATAGCTGAAAGCTCTGGCTCCCAATCTACTTTTGGAAACTATAGGAACCACAAGGAACCCAGCGTCCTGAGAGCGCAGTGTTCTAGAGGGGTAGTAAGGTATTATGAGCTCTTTTAGATAAGATGGTGCCTGACCATGAAGAGCTTTGTAAGTAAGGAGAAGAATTTTAAATTCTATTCTAGATTTAATAGGTAGCCAATGCAAGGAAGCCAGAATGGGAGAGATGTGATCTCTGATCTTGGTTCCTGTCAGAACACGTGCAGCAGCATTCTGAATTAACTGCAAAGTCCTCAGAAACTGTGTTCTGAATAGGTGGGCGATGTAGACGTAGGTGGTGCCAACCAGAAATCATACATTTATGCCTGAAATTGATGTTGATGATGTTGTATGAGAGTTGGCCAGATGTTTCTATGTTTGTTAGAAAAATGTTTCACAGAACAGCTTCAGATTTGAGTTATTGTATCACAATAGTTTTTTCTAAAAAAGCTGCTCTATTTATTGGTTAGCATTGTTAACATTATACTCTCTAAATGTAAGCATGTTAGCATAGCTAAATGTTGACATTAGCAGTTTGCTCCATAGAGATGCTATGCATAATGACATTGAAATGTATTCAGTGATAAAGATTCTTTTAAATTTCAGGAGACATTCAAACACAGCCCTCTTATTAATATAAACACATCGCTGCAGCATGGGTGCAAATGTGGGCAAAAAGTTGAACTAGGTTCAGCTTATGCTGCAAACAACACAATGTCATTTGGTTGAAAAAAAAAGTCCATATTAATGCTGTGATACATTTAAAACATAATGCCAAATCACAATATGTGTATGTTCTGCTGAGGAAAAGGTTTTTCATTTTTTGAGTTTTTAAATCTGATAACTGAATGTAAGGCTGGTTTCTTACTCTTTACTCTGGAATTAGACAGCTCTGAACAAGCAGTCCAGTTCAGATTTCCATGTCTGAATACTATAATAGCATTAATAATATAATCATTTGTGTTGTTCAGGAAGTATTTTGGTGAGAAGATTGGTCTGTACTTTGCCTGGTTGGGTCTGTATACCCAGATGCTGATTCCTGCCTCTCTCGTGGGGGTCATTGTCTTTCTGTATGGATGTGCAACAGTCGATGACAACATACCAAGGTAAACAAACACATGCATACACACACACACACACACACACACACACACACACACACACACACACACACACACACACACACACACACACACACAGGACAGTAGGACAATTTAAATGTTGGCATACAGCACTAAAACATAAACTACATATTCCTGTTCCTGTTCCTATCTCTCTCCACATATTTACCTCTCTGATGAGGAAAGACTTTTATGTTATCTCATGATTTATTCCATTTTTATTCTGTAAATCATTTTTAACCTGGAGCATAGGAACAGGAGAAGATGCAGGACAGAAAGCAGACCATGAATTTGCTGTGCAGTCATTATTAAGATCATTACTGTGTGATTGAGCTATATCACTATCATTATCGTTTCTTGTGCATGTGTATATTTTAGATTTATTTGACTTCAAACATCATTTAATTTGTAAACATTGTCTTGGTTGGTTTTGGAGATTCCTAACTAAAGCATTAAATCTTACATGAACGGGTCAAACGGAATCATTCAAGGCTCTGTCCCACTCTTGTCTCACTGTAGCAAAAATACAGCTAATTTCAAGAAATGTAACAGTCACTTCACTAAAGGTTAAAACTATAACACTGTTCTGAAGAGACACTAACAAAGAGCAACATTTGTAGAATGAAACAGCAAACTCACTTGCAGTCCAGCAATGCATGATGGGTAATTGTGGGCTGTAAATTGAATGCATACATTCCTACAAAGTAAAGCCTGGATTGCAAAATGTGGATAAATATATTGTGCCTTTTTATTGGACATCAACTTCACATTTCCACCTGTTTATATAAATACATAAAACAGCGTAAAGAACACTGCAGACAGTATCTTGGCATAGCAGAAGTGCAACCCTCGTCTTTAACACAAATCACTACACGCCTAATGGCAAACTGCTCTATTCCAATTGTAACTTTTAAACACAAACTAGTCATCTTTTAGTTCTCTGTCATTCAAATGGACTAGTTTCAACATTTTCTTGTAATGAAACAACCACAAAACCTGCATCAAGTAGTTTCAGAGTAGCAGACTCTCAAACTGACACTGCTGAACGGAGTGTTGCTTCCTTTTCATTCACCGTGTGTGAGTGCATGTTTTATGCACTGTTGCATTTATCTTTTATGCAGTCATTCACTCACTTAAAATCACAGATTCGCAGAGTCACAACAATTTCTCTCACTGAAGAGACACTTTTTTTTTTATTTTGAAAAATTGAACACAGGAGCTTCCTGAGGAAGCAGCAGAAAACATCTGACATGTATACAGTAATATTGCATCATCATTGGCTAGACTTGGCTAGGTGATAGTCCCTGAAATGAATAGGTTATATATAAGTCAGACTATTCTTCTTGGTAAATTAAATATTAGGACTCAATAATGCCCTCTAGCAGTTACTAATGTAAACTGTTTAACAAATGGATGAAGAAATGAAAAAAGAACAAATAGGAGAGAGAGAGGGGGAGACAAAGGAAATGGCTTGATGAATGAGTTGAGAGACTCGGGCCTCCTGTGCTTCCTCTACCTGCGTCTCATCATCCACAGGATATTATGACACATGCTGCCGGCTCACATTTACACTCAGTGCAGACACACACCACACACGCTCATTTTAAGTGTTAATGTCAGAGTCTCACCCTGTCCCACAGCCGCACAGTAAGACAAACCAGACATCCTGTCTGTCTCCTTCAGGCTGGTTCAGCAGAGTGCAGTGTCACATCGCTGAATGCTTCAGTGAGACTCCCTGATAGAAATGTAGAATTGTTTTTTAAGGAGAAACAGCTGACAGAAATCTTCCAAAGGTTTTAGATCACCAATTAAATAATTATATTTCAAATATTTTTTAAATATACATTTAAATGTAAACTTGTTTTCTGTTATCCTGAGCTCATGTGTGGCAAGGCCTAAATATGATGTTTGTCTGTCAATCATGATTGTTCTTCTCTTTCATTTCAAGATGGATTCACTTCTGCTTATACTAAAGCCTGTTAATTGAAAGAATAACTAGCTACATCCAACAGTATTATGTCTATGCATTATGGTTTGACTGATATGATATGAACCTGTGTGTGTGTTGATAGAAAATACATTAAGGTCAACAGTAAAGTTGAGGAGTTCAAACAGGAAATTCCCACGGAGAAACAGATGTGTTTACAGAGCCCGGATATTACCAATAGGGAATGAAAGAGAGCCACAGAGACTGAAACAAAGTGCAACACACTGGAGCAAAACTATCATGAACAGCAAGCATGAAAACAATTTGAATGGAAATCACACAGTATAAATTGACTAAATTAGGAAAGCTTTTTTTCTCTTAAGTATTTTTTAGATAATATTATAGTGCTCTGTTTGGATGTGTGTCACAAAATCCCTCAGGTAGACTCAGACCTCTTTTCCTGCCTCTGCCCTCCTTGTCTGCAGATATAGTCTTAATTAACTATATGTGATGTAAGGGGCAGCACAGTGCAGTGGATAGCACTGTCACCTTCTTGATTCAAACCCACAGCTGGCTTAAACATGTTTGCATGTTCTTCCCCTGTCTGTATGTGTTCTCTCCTATGGAATTAGTTTTGTGTCAAATCAATCCAAACAAAAATTCTTCAATGTCAAACAAAAATAAGAACTTGATAATGAATAAAATTAATTTAAGAGAGAAAAAAACTCAGCAAAAAATGTAATCTCAAACATAAAAATTATAACTTGAAAAAAAAATCCAAATGAAAATTTTTGGATAAATATGTGTTTTGTTTACAGTGCGCTTTGTTTCTTTTTACAGTAAACAGGGTTTTGCTCTCGCTGTTGTCTTTGTGGTTTCACTGCCACCTCTCTCTTATTTGTGCTCTCCAATTTTTTTATTTATTTTATTATTATTATAATATATTTTTTATTTTTTAATTTTTTGCTCTCAGTTCTGACACAAACCTCTCAAGTGGGTGGGCTTTTTCAAGGGTGTGTCCTCATGGGCTAAGGCATTTGTGATTAACAGCTCAGTGCTCCAGAACTCGTACACTGCAGAAGCGTCTCCGATACTGTACCAGCTGGCCATCAAGACGATCTATGTGTAAATTAATTCCTGCAACTTTAATAAAGTGTAAGTATTCATTATATACCTATGTTGTCTGTATTCTACGAAACATTTTGTTGTTTTGTTGTGTTAAGTAAGAAGTTAAGATAAACTCTGATATGTAGCCAGCGAAGTTAGCTTTACCCAATGAGGCTAACCACAGTGAAACCACAAAGACAACAGCGAGAGCAAAACCCTGTTTACTGTAAAAGAGACAAAGCAAACTGTAAACAAAAAAATGTATTTTTTAATTTTATTCATTCTCAAGTTCTTATTTTTGTTTGACATTGAAGAAGTTTTGTTTGGATTGATTTGACACAAAACTAATTCCATACTTTCTGGCTTCCTCCCACAGTCCAAAGACACAACTTTATAGGTTAATTTGTGAATGGTTGTTTGTCTCTGTGTCAACCCTCTGATTAAGAAGCAACATGTCCAGGGTCCCACCTCCCGGCTGGGATTGGCTTCAGCCCCCCATATCTATTAATTCAGTTCTCCTTAGACTTTTTAATTTGAATGTTTTCTCTTGAAACCCATATTTTCTTCAGGTTGTCCTCCATCTGGATTAAAACAACATTTTCCTCATCCTAAAACTGAACTCTTCCAAAATGGTCTCCAGAGTATGTAAATCTTGAAATGCTGGCTTGGAGTTGCAGTGTGAATGGGGAAAACAATGATGTAAGCCTCCCTAGTGAGGTTCAGGGACTGTGTGCCAGAAGGACTGATGATCTCTCATTTTAAATGTGGATACAGCACACAGCTAGTAATGATGTTAGCACTGCACCACAGTTTAGGGGGTTTATGAGACACAAATAAACTCCACAGAAACAGAGAAATATGTCAATGAGAACAAGTAAATCATAGCAGTATTAAAACAAGATTTGGCTTGACGTTAAGATTTTTCATGTGGACAGAGGTCTCTACTCAGATACAAATGCTAGTGTGGACACTGTGGTCCCCGGAGTTTCTGTGCTCTCTCGTCCAGCAGGTTCTCATGGATCATGGCTGCTGCTGTGGGTTAGGGTTAGGGACGTCCACTACATATAATATTACTGTCATTATTGCTACCAAAGCTATATAAATAAAACTAAATTGAATTGTGGTCATATTCACAGCTGGATTACAGAACAGTTTAGTGTAGACGTAGGCAGTGATTGGCTGGCTCAAAAGGAAAGAGACATTGCTGTTTGAAAAGAAGGAGCTCCTTATGTTTTAACATGATTCTTTATATGTCCATTTTGCTGGCATATAGAATTATATGCTTGAAAATTTGAATGGCTTATTAGTTCAGCAATATTGAGTACTATGAATCATTTCTCTACACAGAAATCATCTAAAACAATGGATTTTTGTTTCATGCAATTTTCAGATTGAATGTCCATTGATAATTATTGATATTGTTTAGGTTTTAAAGCAGAAATTTTATTATATGTATTGATGGTAGATGGTGTGGAGGAACACGTTGATGACATTCAATAAAAATAGATTTGAACTAGAGACCATGTGATACAGTGTTGGTGCCTTGAACCCCGGGAGAATACCAGGGCTTCTCCTGAATTGGGAATTGTCTGAATTGTCTTTCCATGAAAATGACGGCCAGCTGCAGTCACAAGTGTAGTCACAAGTGAATGTCTAAAAAAATTTGTGTCCAGGATGAGAGGGGTCAGCCATGACACTACACATGTCCTGGAGGCATACAGGTACTGCAGTTGGCAAATGGTAGCCAATCATCTTCTTAGTAGAGTGAATGACAAGCTGCAGTCTGCCCTTGTCCGTAGTTGCAGCAGAGTACCAGATTATGATGGAGGAGTTGAGGATGGATGGTATCACTATTGTCTTCAGCCACTGGATTTGCCTCCATTTGAGGTGATGATGGTGCCCGGTAAGAGGAAGGACTCCACAGTGTCACCTGAGGAAGTCACACAGGGTGATGGGGGGCAGGTGAGGCGGCGCTCTTCCTGAAGTCCACAGTCATCTCCACTGCCTTTAGAACATTGAGCTCCAAGTTGTTGTGACTGTACCAGATCACAAGATGGTCAGTGTCAAACCATTCCAATCTGAGATGAATCCAGGGGAGTGGTGTGGCCCCAAAATTCAGGAGCTTGACAGATTGATGACTGAAGGTGCAGTGTTGCTGTAAAGGGGGAGGGGTAGAAGAGAAAGGACACAGCTGTGGGGATCTGGTGCTGATGGCCTGGAAGTGCATTTTTCATTGAAATGCATGCATAAAAGGAAATGCATATAATGATGTGTATTTTATTTTACATTATGTGTTTGCTTTGTTTTTATTTATGTATTATGATAATTATGGTTGTAATTGGCTGAACAATCCTAGTTTCTGTTGAGTTTAATAATTAAGGACCACAGGTTGTAGTATGTTACTAACTAACACTAATGTGTGTGTGTGTGTGTGTGTGTGTGTGTGTGTGTGTGTGTGTGTGTGTTGGTCTGTCTTGTTTTTCAGCATGGAGATCTGCCACCCAAAGAACAACATCACCATGTGTCCTCTGTGTGACAGAGTATGCAGCTACTGGAAACTTAGTACAGCCTGTGGAACTGCCCGGGCCAGTCACCTGTTCGACAACCCTGCCACAGTTTTCTTCTCCATCTTCATGGCTCTGTGGGGTGAGTTGCTCACTACTGTTCACTTTAGGGGTTTAACCTAGCTAAACATCCTCATTAGTTACTGTACATCTGCCAAGCTTTGTTTTACATTGCAGACAGAGGTAGATGACATCAGGATGCTCATTTGTAGTCTGTGATGTCACTGTCACTGCTTGTTCCACATAGTGAATGTTGTATAAAAATATGTACGTTGCATAGATGGAGATTGTTAATTATATGCAAACTCTTAGCCCAGGACATATCACTACATTAAAACTGTGTGTAGCTGGCATGCTAATAAAAAATGATGCATTGGATGTATGACATGTAGAATGTACTAAAGGGTCATGGGGGCACTGTTCATGGCGGTGGTGCAGTTTTAACAGTGATGGTCATTTGCTTGGGAGGCTTATAGTGATGGGTGTTATGGTGGGCTAATG
The DNA here is from genome assembly GCF_000972845.2 of Larimichthys crocea. NCBI lineage: Eukaryota > Metazoa > Chordata > Actinopteri > Sciaenidae > Larimichthys > Larimichthys crocea. Next base: position 21,924,753 of record NC_040031.1, on the reverse strand, counting down.
TGCTTCGTGGATTAGCTGAGTCATAGCTGGGTTATCATTATGTATTTCTCTTCTTGAATGGTTTTGAGGGGCCGATCTGATATATGTGTGATAAAGCTTGAGGATGATTTCTGTCTTTGATTTCCTGGTTGTTGATGCAGGTCATCCATGTCATGTTTCCAATGCCAGTGGAATTTAGATTTGGATTTGGTGTGAGTCCAATAACATCATCACCAAATGGTACTTTGGTCTGCATGGAGGATTCATCATTGACGTGAACAAACTGAGATCGATCTAAGAAATACGATTTAAACCAGCTTAGGGTGGTTCCTTTGATGCCAGTTTGGTGTTCCAGTCTCTGTAAAAGAATTTGATGGTCAGTGGTGTCAAATGCAGCACTAAGATCTAACAGGACAAGTACAGAGATGAGTCCTTTGTCTGATGCCATTAGGAGGTCATTTGTAACTTTGACTAATGCGGTCTCTGTGCTATGATGCACTCTAAATCCTGACTGAAAATCCTCAAATAGACTATTGTTATGGAGAAAGTCACACAGCTGATTAGCTACAGCTTTCTCAAGTATCTTAGACAGAAAGGGAAGGTTTGATATCGGTCTGTAGTTGGCTAAGACCTCTGGGTCTAGAGTGGGCTTTTTAAGAAGAGGTTTAATTACAGCTACCTTAAAGGACTGTGGAACATATCCTGATAATAAAGACAGATTAATTCTATAATTAATTAGGGAAGTGGAAACCTCGACCTTGATTTGTCAACAGTGGAGGAAGCACAATTTATCACTTATCGGTGGTTGATTTTGCCTGCTTGGTGACCCACTCAGAAGTCCCATGTTCTGTCCGTTTTTTTGTGAGAGGCGTGCAGTGATGGTGGTTACTGATGTGGCTGAGGAGGTGCTTAGGATCTTTGCCCAATGAATGGGTTATTGTTACTGTTACTGTTGTTCAGGACACACAGGAAGTGAGTAGTGGTGAGCCGGGTGGTGAGGTGGAGAGAGAGCAGGTTTCTGTTGCTTGTTTTAATAAAAAAAAAATTTCAAGTGAGCTTTAAGCTTTGATTGGTTGTTTCGTCTGCTGGGGTGACTGATAGGGTTTGGTCAAAATGTTGATCTGAGGCACAAGAGTGAATGTTTTGAAGGAATTTCCCTTAACTGCTCTCTCAATGGCTACATAGGTGGAGGATGTACTCTAAAATGTTTTAGTCTGTCTAATTTTATTGTCTCATTCAAAGCTGCCATGTTCATGGAGCATTGGAAGAGGAGGCAGATGAGACTGAACTATGAATGGGACCTGACCGGGTTTGAAGATGAGGAGGTAAATGAAATTATAGACAGCAGACAACGCTGAGAATTAATAAATTAATTAAATAAAAATCAGATAATTATGCTATGGTTATTTTCGCAATAAACTGATGTTCATGATATATATTCATTTGTATGATGGTAAAGAACAGGTGTGAATCATATTGAGGTTGGTAGTTTTATCCCAAGAAAGTCAGGATATTAATTCATATCTGTGTTATTCAAATTGTTGAGCCTTTGATTTCCGTTTAATTGTAATTAAAATAAAAACTGAAAATGTTATTCAGGTGTTCCATAAATAGTTCCTTCCTTGTTCTACTCTAGATGTATGGTGTATGGTGTATGGTGTAAGGACAAACCCATACAGAAGCAAACAAAGCATGAACATTAAGGAAATGCACTCCAGATCCTGGAATGATACAAAATGTAAAACCCATACAAAAGTTTAAAAAATCAGTTTAATGGTTGATTTTTGGATCACTCTGGGAGCAGTGGAAACATGTGAATACAATATTGACATTATTGATATGACATTGATATGTACACATTCAGCAGTTATGGATAAAAATGATCATTCATTTAGAAACTCATTTTTAGCTCTAACACACATCAAATTCAACACAGCAAAATACTGTAAAAGAATCCCTCACCTGTGAATGTCTCTTGCATTTCTTTTGTTAGAACATTCAACATCAGGATAAAAGTCTGGTTTCGTCTCCTCTTTTATCACATCAGTACCCCGGGATGAGATGGCAGAGATATATTGCACAAACCTGAATGGAGCATCTACTGTATTTATCTATGACAGCAAACACTTGATAAATACTGAGAATATCTCACAACAGACTGATCTTTGTTTTCTCCTCCAAATAAATGTGACCAACCTTGAGGTGAAATTTTGGTTTACATTCAAATCAAAACAGGACATGATAAAACAAAAAAACAAGATATATACACACAATACACACTCAGTAGTCACACATACACTTTTGTTTTTGCTCTCATTTTTCATGAGCTAAACTCAAAGATCTAAAACATTTTCTATATACACAAAATAACCATTTCTCTCAAATATTGTTCACAAATCTGTAAATCTGTGATAGTGAGCACTTCTCCTTTGCCGAGATAATCCATCCCATCTCACAGGTGTGGCATGTCAAGATGCTGATTAGACAGCATAAATATATTGCACAGGTGTGTACCTTAGGCTGGCCACAATAAAAGGCTTCGCTAAAATGTTCAGTTTCATCACACAGCACAATGCCACAGATGTTCACTTATGATTTGTTTAGTGACCATGTCACTATTAATAATTGCTGTTTGTTGTCACATTGTGTGACTGCTAGTCAGTGCAGCAAAAACCTCTGTAGCAACTCTGTAATCACTCTGCGATCACGCTCATATCAGGAACCTGAAAAGCTTTAAAACAGGTCACCAAACTAAAAATGATCTAGTGCAGGAAATGTTTTCAGATGACTTTTCAAATTTAAAATGTGTTTATACATGTAGTGATTTTGATATAGTAATCTGAGTCAACCTGGCTGTTTTTACTAACACCCCCACCTCTCTCCTCTCTTTTTTTCTTTCTTTCTCTCTGGGTTTATTTTTCACAGGAAGCTCTCAAGGTTTGGATGAATTCCTATTACTAGATAAACTCTTCTTTTTTTCCTTTCTGCTGCTGCCGACGTCTGATCATATCACACAAGCCTTCATTGTTACTGTAAATGATATTTGCAAACGTAGTCTTTGTTCTGCTTACATGATGTACAACATAATGCCAAACTTAGACTAACTGCAACAAGAACAAGTGATCACACTTGCATTTTGGCAAGAATACATGAAGTACAGACTAAAACATCCCCAACGAACAGAGTCAGAATCTGTGACCCAGTTTTCATCATATCTGTTCACAAAGCTGGGGTTCATGTCCTGGCTGAAAACTTTCTGACACTTAACAATGGAGCATAATCCTACGTCTGTAATCTTTGTATGTTTGATATTTAGATTCTGTCTCTGCTTATGATTTATTTATCACCCACAGATTGTATACTGTTCTTAAGTCTGGATGAGGTCAGCACATTCTTCTTTTATATACATGGCGGTTTGCACAGATGTGCATTGTTTATGTATCTGGCTCCTTTATATTATCTATAAAGAGGAGTCATCGTGAATACTTAAAATACTGAACAACAATATGTAAGTTGTAAAACAGGCCAGAAGCCACATGTATAAATGATTTAATGCACACACAGAATGATAAAACTGAAGCGCCTCTTTTTGAAACACTATTGTTCGGGTGGCTGTGGCTCAGAGGCAGAGCAGGTTGTCCACTAATCAGAAGATCAGTAGTTCGATCCCCTCCAGTGTGCATGTCGAAGTTTCCTTGGGCAAGATACTGAACCCCAAATTGCTCCTGAAGGCTGTGCCATCGGTGTGTGAATGAGATAGTGGTCGAAAGGCGCTATATAAGTACAGTCCATTTATTGTGCACCAATTGTGAGAGATCATACAACAGAACAAAAGGCTTCTTGTTTGCTTCATGATCATAAATCACTTTGCTCACTTTGTCACCATTGCTTCTCTCTGTCAGTCACACTGAATGGAGCCTGGGATGGATGCAGGAAAACAATATACTTCTACATAAGGTGGTCAAAATATCCAAATGTCCAATATAACAACACACAAACTATAGCCTCATAGGTGCCACAGGGTCGAATCAACTGACTTTATTTCAGATATTGTGGAAACAAATCCATTTCCAGGTTCCATAAACTGCACTTCCTTTAAGTACTGGGATTATTTCCTTTCACCTCACCTCTTTTTTTTTTTAGTTCACTCGAGCTGTGAACGCTCACTTCATTCTCTTATCCAATGTTTCTTTTTCCATGTATTTTATATGAAAATACTTCCAGTTGTTTGGGTGGTAAGTATGACTGGAGTCCACTGTTGTGCTCATTAAATGGAGTGTCCACTTGTCTAGCATCCCTGAAGCTGGGGTGACTGTGGGGGAGGAAACATGAAGCTGGATTCATTTGCAGTTGTATGTTTGGGCTGAGACGCTCCACCCTGCTCCACCATTAGATTACAAGAGCTGAGGAGTCTGTGCTAAAACCATGTCCTTAGTTTCCAAGTGCTGAACTGTCTCTTTTGACCAAAATGTTGTAAACAAATATACAGCACTAGTACCTATATGAGGCACTGAGTTATTTTTCCAACTTTCGATTCATTTGCCCAACAGTTAAAAATTCTTAATCGCCTTATTAAACCAGTTCTTGGAGTCTCTACTACGACAGGCATACATATCAATTATATTATTATATATATAGCGCCAAATCATAAAGTTCTGTGTCATCTCATGACACTTTTCATAAAGAGTAGGTCTTTATGTACTCTTTATAATATTATTTACAGAGACCAACAGTTCCACCATTAACAAGCACTTGATGATGGTGGCGAGGAAAAACTTCCTTGTAACAAGCAGAAACCTCGGTCAGAACCAAGCTCATTGGTAGATGGTCATGCACCATGACTGGTTGAGTTAAAGAGAGAGAGGTAAAAGAGATAAACGCAGTACTGAGACTATCATTATGGACGTCCACATGAATATTAAAATCACCTACAATAATTACTTTATCTGTTTTAAGGATCAAGCCTGATGCAAACTGCTAATTCAGATGCAAGTTCAGAATAAGACCCAGGACCACGATATAGATAGATGACAGAGAGCTGTTGTACAGTCTGATGGCTAGGGGGACAAAAAACTTCTTTAGTCTGTTGGTGGAGCAGGATTGAGACAGCAGTCTGCCACTGAACACACTCCTCTGTCTGATGAAGGTGTTGTGCAGAGGGTGGTGGGCGTTGTCCAGTATGGACAGCAGTTTGTCCAGGGTCCTTCTCTCTGTCACAGTCACAAGAGAGTCCAGCTCTGTGCCCACTACTGAGCCAGCCCTCCTCACTAGTCTGTCCAGTCGGGCAGCATCCCTCTTCTTGCTGCTTCCTCCCCAGCAAACCACAGCATAGAAGAGGGTGCTGGCCACCACAGACTGGTAAAACATCTGTAGCAGTTTTTTGCAGATGTTGAAAGACTTAGGAAGTGCAGACGGCTCTGTCCTTTCCTGTGTCCATGTTTGCTGCCCAGTCCAACCTGTCATCCAGCTGCAGCCCCAGATATTTGTAAATCCTGACCACCTCCACATCAACCCCCTCGATGGACACAGGTTGGAGATGTGATTTGTTCCTTCTGAAGTCTAAAACCATCTTCTTGGTCTTGGAGGTGTTCAGCTCCAGATGCTATTTGTTATATACTGTAACAAATAGATTTGCCTGTATGTTTTCTGGGTTGGGTGAGTAAGGCTAAGAACTTTCAAATTAATTAAAATTTAGTTTAGGTTTACAGAAGCGTGTAAGACTGCAGCTCTGCTTCCTGGTCTCAACTCTGGGTTGTCACGGTTTTGGTCAGCTAATAAACTTGGCCATATTTCTAGATGAGAGCTGCTCCATCCAAAGTGGGATGGATGCCGTCTCTCCTAATCAGACCAGGTTTTCCCCAGAAAATGAAGCCCACATCAGTTGCTGGACACCACCTCGACAGCCAGCAGTGGAATGACGACATGCGGCTAAACATGTCATCACTGGTCACATTGGACAAGGGTCCAGAGAAAACTACGGAGTCCGACATTGTTTTGGCGTATTCACACACCAACAACATTAATTTTAGTGACCTCTGACTGTCATAACTGTGTCTCATTACCACTGTCATGAATAACCGGGTAATAACTTATACTGTATTTATGTTTATCTTTAGCCAGCAGTTTCAAATTTGACTCAATGTCACCCGCTCTGGCCCCTGGGATGCATTGGACTTTGGTCGCTGGTGTCGCTAACTTCACACTATACAAAATGGAGCTGCCAATGAGCAGAGATGGTTTCTTAGCAGGTGTATCGCTGACTGGGGAAAATCTGATGGAAACGTTGTTGGAGTGGTTGGTGGTGAACTGTGGGCTGTATCATTGGTCTTCTCTTATCCTCTCTGTGTTTCTGTTCATGTCACCATCACAGGACCACCCCAGAGCTGAATATGAATTCAGAGTGATGCAGAAGTCTCTGAGCAAAGATCAGAAATTACAACACAAGGTAGGCTTTACATATTTGTGTCCATTCATATTTTTGTTTTTTTATAACCTTTCTGTTGTTTTTTGTCTACAATATTTCACATGTTCAAACCCTTCAGTCTGTGTATAAGGAATGTCTGTATGTTTCTCCCTGTGGCAGACAGTGAGTTGTTTACTGAGCTGTATAGCTTGGAAAGGCTGCACCTCCTCATCGCCTTGTAAAGGCTAAGCATAATGAATGGATTCAAATATTATGGCAATACTGTATATAATGTTAAAATGTTAGCAGTGGTACTTAAAGTGTCCAACTTTTCCATGACAGTTGGGTGAAGCTGCCTCAACCCTGCAGGCAGGACTGGATGAATAACCATACTGACATCTATTAGAACGTGGTTTACATGAAAATTCTTCAAGTGATGTCACTGTCACATAATATAGATTTGATTAGTAGCCAGAAGCTTGCAGGTAGTAGTACAGATAATATTCAGGATCAGTTAGCCTCCAAACCCTGCACAACCAACTGCATTCACACTTAGCAAAACTTAACAAGTACACAGTGAGGATGTCACTCAACCACACACTACAAAAATGGAGTCTTGGTAGTAGATAATAAACCCTGCTTCACCCTGCCTATGTGACGCTCCATCTGTTTCAAACATTAGGTGCTGAGATTTAGATTTATGTTTCCCCAAATCAGTTTATTAAGTTTTTTCTGAAAATGTAACAATAGTGCAAGCAGAGTTTGAAACAGTTAATTACAAAACTAAGCAGTCAAACAAATCCAACAGGGAGCAGAAGATCCAAAAAACAGGAAAGTTTCAGGAGAACAAAGTAAAGATCGAAAAGCAGCAGAAGAACTAACACTAAGAAAAGGTCTTACAAAAACTGACATTACAAAAATGATGCAGTACTGAGAGAAGGGAACAGATAAAATACAATAATAAAAAAAACCTGCTGGACGACAGAGCACAGAAACTCCGGGGAAGTTTGGTTAGTAACATACATTAATGAGACATGTCCACAGATGGTGAGAGAGGGAGAGGGAGAGGGAGAGAGGGGGAGAGGGAGAGGGAGAGAGAGAGAGGGAGAGAGGGAGAGAAAGAGGGAGAGAGAAGGGCAGGGGGGGTTCCCCGGCAGTCTAATCCTATGGCAGCATAACTAAGGGATGACCTGAGCCAGCCCTAACTATAGGCTTTATCAAAAAGGAAAGTCTTAAGTCTATTCTTAAAGGTGTTGACCGTGTCTGCCTCCCGAACCCAGAAAGGTAGTTTGTTCCACAGAAGAGGAGCCTGATAGCTGAAAGCTCTGGCTCCCAATCTACTTTTGGAAACTATAGGAACCACAAGGAACCCAGCGTCCTGAGAGCGCAGTGTTCTAGAGGGGTAATAAGGTACTATGAGCTCTTTTAGATACGATGGTGTCTGACCATGAAGAGCTTTGTAAGTAAGGAGAAGAATTTTAAATTCTATTCTAGATTTAACAGGTAGCCAATGCAAAGAAGCCAAAATGGGAGAGATGTGATCTCTGATCTTGGTTCCTGTCAGAACACGTGCAGCAGCATTCTGAATTAACTGCAAAGTCCTAAGAGACTTATTGGAGCAGCCTGATAACAAAGAGTTACAATAGTCCAGCCTAGAAGTAACAAATGCGTGGACTAGTTTTTCTGCATCCGCTTGAGACACGATGCGTCTGATTTTGGCGATGTTACGTAAGTGGAAGAATGCAGTCCTCGAAATTTGTTTTATGTGGACGTTAAAGGACAAATCCTGATCAAAAACAACTCCAAGATTCTTACACCATGACAGTGGCCACTGCCTTGGTGGTGTCAGGGGTAGTTACCACTGCCCTGCTACGACAACTGCTGCTGCTTTGGCATTTGTGTAGTTTTTATTTTATAAAACAGTTGTCAGTGTTGTATTTGATTCGCTGGAAATAGCATTTCTATTATGTGATTTCTGCTTTAATTTGCAAGGTTTTCTTAATTAATCTCTCAACCACTCAAATAAAACACGACTGTTTTATAAAATGGTGGGCAGCTGCCACTGAAATGACCTTTAGTTTATGAAAGTTAGTAGTTAACAGCGGCAGGTTAACAGGTTATGGGTGTCATTCTGCAGCAAACTGTTGCTGGGAAGGAAACACACAGTCAGCTACTAATACACTCCCACTATTATACAACGTGACAACAGAACCAACGCGCTCTGAAAACTCAACGACTGCCACTGACTTTTTATTTGGTCGAGCAAAGCAGGGAAAGCGCAGCTCGCAACTCGCAATGTGTTGGAAGGGGCTCATCATTTTGTTCTGGAAAGGGGGAATTGAAAGACTAGGTTGCAGGTCAGTGGCAGTCGTGAGTGTTTTATTTGACTCGCTCGAAATAGTAATTTCATTACGTGATTTCTGCATTCATTTGCATGGTTTTCTTAATTAATCTCCCAACTGCTGCCGGTGGCAACTTCAGCTGCCAGTGTCTGAGGCAGCCTGAGTGGGCATTCAGACAGGATCAGGGAAACCGGCAAAAGCGGAAGTCTTTTAATTAATTTCAGTGGGGGTCGTGTGTTTCAATCGCAAGAAGCTTCTTCACGTTGGGATCCATCTGTCTTGATTAGGGGATAGGAAATGAAGGAAAAGCTCCGGGTCAAAGTTCTTATGGGCGTCTTTTCTCTTCTTTAGGAAAACAGATTTGGGCTCACTACTTCCACCTTCTGATTTTGGGCGTTAATGCCACCAAAATGACATCATGCACCAAGCCAAATAGCGACACTTCCCCTCCTGCTGCATTCCCCCACCACTGGTTGCCAGTTTCCCTGATCCTGTCTGAATGCACGCTGAGACTGCCTTGGCGGTGTCTGGGGCAGCATTTCAGTGGCAGCTTCCCTGCACAGCGGCAGCAGTTGAGAGAAAAGACCTTGCAAATTAAAGCAGAAATCATGCAATGGAAATGCTACTGCCAGCGAATCAAATACAACACTATAAAATAAAAACTATACACAAATGCCAAAACAGCAGTAGTTGCCGTGGCAGGGCAATCGTAACTGCCCCAGACACCACCAGGAAAGTGGCCACTGCCACAGAAACCGGCAACTGGTCCTGACAATTCTGAGTTTAAAAGTCAGAATTCAAAAAAAAAAAATTAATAAATGTATGTGGCCCAAATCCGTAGTTTTTGAATCAGTGTTGTTGTCACAGTTGTGTGCGTCATAATAAAGTCTGAGCTTTAATATTATATTAGTCTGTTTTAATGCAACCATAAAGCCAATCAAACAAAACACAAACCTGACAAATAGAAGATTCATTTACAGTCTTCAGTGTGGGTTCTTCTATTTGGATATCCAGCCACATTACACTTGATGTCTCTGTGTTTAATAAAAAAAAGATCAGACTATAAACTGACTCACTGCTGTGGAGATATAAACAATAACATAATAATGATAATAATAATGATCCATGGGAATCAAAGGGGAAAGAAGAGGAACACTCAGTCAGAGTTTCTGCTGTCTTTTCTTAACATCTTTGGTGTTGTCAGTTTCATTATACAACATTTGTAAAAATGTTCTTAGTGAATATGATTTTATTTATTCATTATCTTCAGACTGAAAAGCTCTCATGTCGAGACCGCCTCCCTGCCTACATGACTAACATTGTCATGATGCTGTTAATGGTAAGAAGAACCTCTGCACATACTGTACATACATGATGATTTACAGAAAGGTTGTGGATTTATTATTTCCATCCTGTCTGTAATCACCCAAATCTTTCATTGTCAGATTGGTGTTACATTTGCCATCGTGTTCGGTGTCATCCTCTACCGGATCTCTACCAAAGCTGCTCTTCATATGAGCTCCAATCCAATCACACGTAACCACGTACAGCTGACAGTTAAAACCACCGCCGCCATCATCAACCTGGTGGTCATCCTCATACTGGACGAGGTGTATGGAGCGGTTGCACGATGGCTCACTGTGCTCGGTAAGTTAGGTCAGGAGGAGAACTGGCTCAGTCAGGCGTGCAGGCACCTCATGTCTTAAAATAGTTTTTTTCCAAATGCACCCCATTTACACCATGACTGTGACAAAATAATCTGAAAGGTTTTCACTAAATGTTTGCTGTGTTTATGGTCTTTAGAGAAGTACATAGATGATCACGGTTTCTGTGTGTACTGATGCAAGGTTCTAATTAAAAGGGAGTCACCTGTTACAGGTCTTTTTATGTCAGTGATTAATAAGTTTGAATTCAGATAGATTTGGTGACATTTGCATGCAGCTCTGATCTTGAAAATATCAGATCTTTGGTGTGGAGTGGAAAAATCGTCACTTTGGCTGGTGTTCCAGAGAGTTACCTGTTATCCACTTCCTTTTGACACAGGCTATATAATTTAGCAGGTCTTGTTTTACACTCAGTGGGGTTAAATGTATCCAATCTTAATCCAGACTGAATCCTCTTAACAAATCAGAATCGTTTTGAATCCCTTGTTGAGTCTGCACTTCATTAACTAACATAAACTCATTTGTTTGCAATTTGTAATCACCTTCTTTTTGCAGTGGCAGAAACCACCTGCAGTATTGTTTGAGATCTGTGAACTTTTCTAAAATGGAGTTGAGAAGTGTGCAGAGTTTCCTGCTCTCATCTCATATGTTATCCTTCCATTACTTCTATATATGTAGAACTGTCAACACATCTTGTGTTGTGTATGAATTGTATATATGTTCAGAAATACAACATAAAATCTGTGTAAAACCTGGTTCAACACTTTGTGAGAAACTGCAAACAGTTTAAGAACAACGCTTCAAGACATTTACAGTTTCACTATTTGAAAAGAAAATAGTTCCAGAGAAATGTCTGCATGTGAGGAGCCAGGCTGAAAACAAACATGCCGTGACTTCATATCTTAAGTCAATGCCAAGACACGTGTTTCAGCATCACTGCTTTTATCAGGGTTCTAAAAGTGTTTCCTGTTTTTCATTGGAAATAGCAATAAATGAAAAATTATATATAATATATATATATATATATATATATATTATATATATATATCAATGTCTCTCTGTCATTTTAGAGGTTCCTAAAACAGACAAGAGTTTCGAGGAGCGACTCATCTTTAAGACTTTCATTCTCAAGTTTGTCAACGCTTTCAGCCCCATCATCTACATCGCTTTCTTCAGAGGAAGGTTAGTAACCCCGTTATACTCAGAACATTACTTCCATTTGTTTTAAAATAACGAACACTAACCCATTTCATTATTTTCTTCTGTAGACTGGTAGGCAGACCAGGCAGCTACCTGTATGTGTTTGAATCCTACAGGATGGAAGAGGTGAGCTTACACTGTTTGAATTGTTTGAGGTTACATACACAACCAAAGCACATATGCTCCTCTGTTATTGTACCACCATGTCAGAATAAAGTTGGATGTGACACAGGGGGTGTGAGCTTCAATCCCAAGATATTGATACTCCTGATACCATGTCTGGTCAATAGGATCAGAGAGCAGACAGTCCACACGTCCACGATTCATTTAAACATATACAAAACGGAGAAAGAGAACTCGGAGCTACTACAACAGAAAAGAAGGGAGCAGAAGGGAAATCTGACAGAGACAGTCCTTTCAGAGAGACTCAGCCTCAGGCTGGAACATTCAGGTATATAGTGGTGTAATTAATATTTCAGTCAAATTTAATCTGTTTTATTTATTAACTGTAATTAGCTGTAACTCCAGCAGACTGATTAAATATATCAGACTATATTTAGACATTCATATAATGTTTTTAGCCCATTGCAATTAATTATCTAAATTATTAATTTTAATGGTGCTTTGAGAAAAAGAATCCCCCTTCAACCTGAAATATGAAAAGCTGTTTTTGTCTAAGTGTAAAAAGTACCATCATGTCATTTTTGAGCCTAGCCTAGGTGATAATAGTGTGGGTCCACATGAAGAAGAGATGTCAGTCATGAGAAATTAGCAGCTTTCCTGAGAGTTCTGAACGTTGAGTTCACTCAGATTTCTGTTGATCACACAGCTGGTGAGTTGAGCTAGCTTACCAACCTCAGCTTGGATCAACATTTACAAGTAAGCTTGATGTTACTAATCTATTGAACAGATTGTTCTAACAATGGCTACTACCTCACCTGACATCTGGTCCCAGTATGAAAACACCTTCACCATGATGCACTGCTCCAGGATCGACAGCTCAATCCAGCACATTAACAATATCAACCCAGACATAGACAACAAGACAGAATCAAACAGAACATGATATTTTTGGTTACACTAAATCTAAGAAAGAAAGTGTGTTGTCATGAATTAGTTATTCTTACTGATCCGCAGTCCTTTAAACTATTGTTCTATTATTGTTGTTATTTTGCTTCAGGCTGAGTGTTGTAATGTTTGCTGTGGTGGACTAAATAGTTTTGGATTATTTTACAGTGTGCTCATGGAGGCTGTCTGATGGAGCTGTGTATACAGCTGAGTATCACCATGTTAGGAAAGCAGCTAATTCAGAACAACCTTTTTGAGATTGGAGTACCGTGAGTATGCATCACTTTAAACTGCTCATCACATCATTTACACACAGCACATCGTCATAAACCAGAAATCATCCTTCTCAATTCTCAATTAAGTTGCAGAAAAACGCTTCATATTCAGCTGGAAAGCAGATAGACCAGGGGTCGGCAACCTTTAACACCAAAAGAGCCATTTGAACCCGGTTTCCACAAAAAAAACCCCACTGAGAGCCGCAAATACTTTTTGACATCTAAAATGGAGAAAAAACGCATTTATTAGAAAGTCAAAAATAAACATACACTTATTAGTGCTTTGACTACCCTTTTGAAGATGGGCTATAAAGTGTTACTTATGAAATCCACAAAGTGCTACAGAGAAAATTAAATTTAATTTCTAATGAACACATTTTGAACATTCTTGAAAAGCAAATGAGTCTGCCCAAGCATCATTGAACGATCTATTTTCCTCTGATATTTTTCTTTTTTTAGATTTCTCCATATCTGGCCTTGTTGGGGTTGAAAGTTGGGATGGCGTTGGGGCGGGAATACCGGCTTTCGCGAGTATGACGTTTATTTTGAGCGACAAAAAACAATAAAATATACTTATTTTATTAATATTTTAATATTTAATATTTCAAGATCGCATCAAGATCTTCCAATTTAGAACTAAAACACTAAAACAATAACTAACACAAATAAAATACACATACCGTATTTTCACGACCATAAGGCGCACCGTACGAAAAGGCGCAGTCTACACACACATATGGCGCACCGCCTTACAACAACACACACACAAGCATACAAGTGTGCGTATTTAAAAATAGAGCGGGAGCAAAACTGAGTTTGATTGTGCTTTATTTAAGTCTTTATTACAAAGTACTAACATTTTTTAAGCACATTACCACAGCACACATTACCGGTAATCGTCAATAATCAAACCCATCGAAGTCCTCATCCTCCGTTTCTGAGTTAAACAGCTGCGCTAAATCAAATATGCCAGTTCCACTTTCTTCGCTGTCAGAGTCACTTTCCGTGCCGTGCGGCCCCTCGGAAATGATGCCGGCTTTTGCGAAAGCTCGAACAACAGTGCCAGTAGACACGTTAGTCCACGCATCTACAATCCATCCACAAACCGTGTCGTACCTTGCCCGGCGCTGCCTGCCACTCTCTGTGAAACTGTGGTCTCCATCGGTCATCCATCGCTCCCACGCCGCTCGCAGCCTTACTTTGAACGGCCGGTTCACACCGATGTCCAGCGGAGTTCCTTTGTCAGACCTCCCGGAATAACAGCAAGTGCAGCGTTCATTTCTTTCACTTCTTTTTTCACATCGGCTGTGAGATGGGCACGTTGTTCTCAACACAGGTTTAACAACACACATAGGGCGCACTGCACTATAGGGCGCGCCGCACATTTAGTAAAAAATATAAGACGTTTATATGCGCCTTATGGTCGTGAAAATACGGTAAATACTTTTTAAAAGTAATTTATTTTCCCAAGCCACTCGGAGCCGCAGTGTAAGGATGAAAGAGCCGCAGGTTGCCGACCCCTGGTCTAGAACAATGCTTCTTTCTTCTCCAATAAACACTGAACAACAACTAACAAGAACAGACCTAAAGAGGTGTATGCTGGGCCGAACAGAGCATGCGTCACTATGGACCGCATCACGTTTCTGGCCTCACAAAATAGAAGAATTTGCTGCTTTTGTCTTTTTTTCTATACTTTAGTTTTTATTGAATGACTATTGGTCAAACAAAACAAGTAGAGGATGATTCTCTTTTATATTTCATATATTTTTATATTTATACTGCTTTTGCAGTGTCTCTTGTTTTATTCTGAACCCTTTGCAACGAAATTTCGTTCAAACGTACATTGGAAATGTGCAGTTGGATGACAATAAAGTCGGTCTATGTCTGTGTCTATTATGGAGAGGAAACTTCCATAGTGTGAAAACAAAACAAACTAAATACATACAATAATACTGTTCATAGAGATATAGCAAGAAGCTCTAAGCTCTGATCTGATGTCATAATATAATGAAAAGCTACGAGCACTGCACTATTAATACTTACATATGCTGTGTGTGTGTGTGTGTGTGTGTGTGTATTCCTCAGTAAGCTGAAGAAGCTGATTCGCTACATTCAGTCAAAGCAAGTGGCTTTCCAAGAAGAAGAGAGACAGAAGAAGCTCCAGAGATATGAAACTGACCACTTCCTGGAACCATTCGCTGGTTTAACGCCAGAATATATGGAAATGAGTCAGTACCACACTTCAGAACTTCACACACACTCACACACTTGTGCCTTCAGCAGCAGACAAAACAGAAGCATAAAACCATTAAAGGTACAATATGTATGTAAGATATGTACTGTAATAAACCATAATATGAATATGCTGTGTCATCAGAGATTAAGGAAACATGCTATAGTCAGTATGTTTCTTATTTTCAAATTTGTCTTGTCGGCTCTCTGTTTGTGTTTTGATCCGGCATGTCTACACAACTCATGCCGAAACATCTAACGCAGCTAAAAGAGCCCAGAAGGACCAGCAGCTGTTTTTTTCACCTGATTTCCTCTGTAAATCCAAAAATATCTGCCAGTGTTTCCCCTGTATTCATTCAGTAGCGGTGCAGCGCTACTTATTACTACCTGTGTGAGTCCAGAGGAGCAGAGAGAGGTTGTGTGGGACTTTTCTTTACTAGAGGAGGTCTAGAGCAGTTTATTTATACTGAACTTGACTGCTGTAAAATAATTAGAAAGTCAAATTGTATTTCTCTCTCTCCCTCTGTCAGTGTGTGTGTGTGTCTCTCTCTCAAACAAACAGACACAAACTGAATTAAACTTGTTATTTTGCAGCACAGACTGAAGTCAGACTCAGACGTAGAAGCTGCTTCATGAAATACACCATGTTGGAGGTTCAGTGTCTTCAGTGTGCAACCTGCGTGAGCTTCGGTCTGGGGGAGGGGGATGTGGGGGGAGACGACTCTCCAGTGTTATGAATTTGAGCTGCGGTGTTCATTTTTAACTGCTGGATATCTTCTGCACAATCCTACATATTGTACCTTTAAGTAACAATGACAGACATACAATACATCTTGCAGTGGTTCTATCAACAGGAGAAATAATGCTGAGCTAAAAATTAGCACCTAAACCAGAGGTATCTATGGCAGGACTCCTGTGAAGCCCTGTGTTAAATGGCATTAGCATGTTTTTGTGTTTTTACATCTGGCTCCAGCACTGAACTGATAAAGACTGGTTTTCAGTACAATGCATGTTACTACTTAGTAAGTTACATCGAAGTAGAATATACTTACATCAGTCTAGGCTTGATTTAATCACATATATTAATAATGAAGACTTTCTAATATGCTCTTCTGTCCAGTCATCCAGTTTGGTTTCGTTACGTTGTTCGTGGCGTCCTTCCCCCTGGCTCCTCTTTTTGCTCTGCTCAACAATATCATCGAAATCCGACTTGATGCCAAGAAATTTGTGGCTGAGTTACGAAGACCAGTGGCAGCAAGAGCCAAAGACATAGGTGTGTTATAGTCAATATACTGCAGCTCTGATAATTAAGGCAGGAACTGCATGAAAGTGGCCAGTAGTAAAAGTAAAGACATCCGTTCACTGTACAAGAAGAATCTGTAAAAGCCAGCAGTTCATACATGTTGTTGTGTCTGCAGGTATATGGTACAACATACTGAGAGGGGTGGCAAAAGTGGCCGTCATCATTAATGTAAGTAAAACATGAACATATTATATTTTGCTGACACATGTACAGTCTGTTTTTGGCTCTGTAATCCATCAAACCATGCAGGTCCAGAAAAGTCAGTGAAAAAAACGTAAAATGTAACAGATAACTGATCATTCCATTTGTGTAAAGACTGGATGAGATTTTTTTCAATTGACTGGCACATATATCACCTATCACATAAATTCCTTTTAAACCTCTCCTCCCAATAAAAGTGTTCATTTGGCATGATTTAGTACAAGGGTCTGTAGCATTAACCCTTTGGGGTCCTGTCAATAGCCATTGCTTTTGCAATCTGGCGGGTTAATATCAAATCTATGAGTACACCAGACTAGGTTAGGACAGTAGGCCAACAAGTTTAGGGTAAGAACTTTTTGTAGACCTCTGTCTTTCCTCACATTTTCACCCAATCATTTCTGATAAATCCTAGTGAAGATCTTTTATCCATGCTATATATGTTATCCATCCTTCTGAGGACAGCTGAGACCTTCCAACCAGAAAATCATACAGGAGGGAGTCAACTCTTTGCCTTGAAAAGTCATTAAAATCACTTCTTCTAATGTGGAGAAGATAAGATGTTTTGGCATTGTATATATGAATTTTACTATTTGAGGACATTAAGTCTTTACAGTGTAGAACTGCAAATTATTTTTTTTCTCATTTAAATTTGTATTGAATTCTTGATAGCAGAGTATATGTGTATGGGGTTGATCATACATTTTGGAATCTTGGCATAAACACATTATGACATATCTCAGAGGAAATATGAAATTAGAAAAAAAAAAAGGAGAATCAAGTATGAAAGAAGAAAATATAAATATGGGGGATGATTTATTATTGCTTAGGCTGAGTTTCATTATATCCTTGTGTAGGTCCAAAAAAGATCCCAAGAGGTCATCCCTCCTCCTGTTAGCTGACAGTTTGTGAAGCATAGACTCGTAAAATGTGGTCTCCAACATTGCATTACACCAGTCTCTAAGATTAGGAGATACAGCAGTCCTAAAATAACGTTGGAAGCTGTGACCAAGCCCACCATAATCACAGAACGAGTTCTTGTTGATACATTTGGTATTTGCAATCTGTCCCCTAATAAACATACAGTCTACAACTTTTATCCAAAATGGACTCACTAAAGCACATTCCCATACACAGTGCAGAAATGTTCCTACCTCTGTTTTACACTTACAACACATATTATCATTCATCAATTTCATTCTATTTAATCTCACAGGGGTATGATAATATCTATGTATGATCTTATATTGTGTGAACTTCCCTCTTGCCTCCCTTACATTACTTTCCACAATCTGCTAGTATACCTAGTATACCCAGTACCTAGCTAGTATTTCTCCTGCGTAAAGTTTATTCTCAGCTCTCTCTGCCATAACAATTTAACATTAGAGGACTCACCACTTATTGAATAGTTTGTTAATTTTTAAAATTGTGAAGCTGTGCAGCATTCCTGTGGCACATTCAGATAGTCCAAAATATCATTTTCTGAACAATTACCAATTTGAAATTTTACAGTCTCTAATTTGTACATATTTCCAAAAATGTTGTTTGCGTTCGAGTTTAAATTGACGCGATAATTCCTCATAAGACATGAATTGTCCATTATAGGTCTCCTATAGTATATACACCCTTGAACGCCACTGCCTCCAAAACACTGACGTTTTACCAATATGTTAAACCATAGTGAAGCATATGTCTGTACATATTGCGACAACTTATACATTTCGTGTACCTTGGTCGACACTTCCTTAGCGTGAACAAGAATTGGATTTGTTGTAATACTTTGTTGAGTTGCTCCTTTGGACTAAATGGTAAACATAACACATTCTCAATCTCCATCCAGTCTGGCTTGTTTTCTGTCATTTTCCAATATATGGCTAATTTAGCCATTTCAAAAGATATCCCATATAACCTTGAATCTGGTAAATCTAATCCCCCTTTCTCCATGGGGGCGCAAAGTTTGCTTAGTTTTATCTATGCTCTTTTCCCATTCCATAAAAACTGTTTAACTATATCATCATACTTCTTAAAAATGGCAGACGGTATTGTGATTGGCAGCATCATTATTAAGTAATTAAATTGAGTGGCTACTATCATTTTAATAATATTGACTTTTCCCCACAGAATAAGCTTTATCTTTTGCCACTTCTCCAAATTTGTTTAAATATTTTGCAACACCGGGTAAGTTTAACAAAGGCATCTCTCCTAGGTCTTGAGTTTGAACTGCCAGTTCTTGAAGATGTTTAATCTTTATAATGTACCTTGTAGAAGGTAATAATTATATCAGAAATAATTACATAATGACAAAATGAAGGTTGGAGCTGCTGTAGGTGAGTGAAAAATAATCTTTAAAGATCCAGTCTACTCTGTTTCTCAAAACTGACACTTCATGACCTAAACACAAAAACCATCTCTTCTGTTTTAATTTTAACATTCAGTCTAACAAGGGGAAGCTGAAATACAATGTCGATCATCTAAAATAAGATGAGATAAAGGACAAAAAAAATAAAGACCCTTGCCATGCTGGAGAACACTACACAGACATCCTGATACTCTCATGAGTCAGTCTGGTAAACCTCAGCTTTGTCCCATCCTCTTGTTAACTCCTGTGCTGTGTTTTAATTCAACCAAATGTACAATGCAGTTTATTTCATTTACATGTTTTTACTGTTTCCTCATGTCAGACTACAGAACAAGAACTACTGTAGACAGCTTCATAAGTACTTCCTGTTTACCTGCAGCTATTGCAGGCAGCATACTGTATACTGACACACTAAGTTGTCTTCTTAACTTTTCATCACATTTAATATTTCCACCACTTGTGATTCTGTGTCCTCCATGTTCTAGTAGATCGATCTATCTATCTATCTATCTATCTATCTATCTATCTATCTATCTATCTATCTATCTATCTATCTATCTATCTATCTATCTATCTATCTATCTATCTGATTTTATTTTATGTCCTAGTCACACTGCCATTCTCAGTTGGTTTACTAAAACAGTCCTAAATCACAGTGGATTGGTTCACTTCAAACTGATTATAACTTGTTACATTACACACTGTCTTGTATATACATGAAATATGTTTTCATATTAGTCTAACTCCCATTTCTGTCCCTAATCTGTGAACCATCCTCCCCAACCACAATCCCCAGGCATTTGTCATCTCCTTCACATCAGACTTCATCCCTCGAATGGTCTACCAGTACATGTACAGCCCTGATGGCTCCATGCATGGATTTGTCAACCATACGCTGTCCTATTTTAATGTCAGCCACTTCCAGGAAGGCAAAGAAACCTTGGATCCATTGCACCTTGGCTACCCCGTTGAGATCTGCAGGTGGGAAGTCAGCTCGCACTGTTTAGCATTTTAGAAATCAATAGACCCGTGTCAATCCAAATGTGTTGAAGAATTATTTAAGAACAGTGTTGAGATAATCCATGGCCTCTGTCTCATGGTGCTTTGTGAGGATCTCAGAATGCTGCAGTATTCTGTTGTTCAAAGATCCTGTGCAGCCATGAGGAACTCGAAGGCAGTAATTATTGTCCTCCGGTCTTTTTCTCTCATTAAGATAAGACCGGAGAACAATAATTATCAACCATAGACCCAGAACTCACTGAAGGGATTATGTAGCCCTTCTTCCCTGTAATGCCTGAGAATCCTCTGGGAGGGCCCGAAATGTGTTGTTGAGGAGGAGAGTGTCTGGAACGCCCTGTTAATTTGCTTCCACTACGACCTGACTCTGGATAAGTGGATGGAAACATATGGATAGGATGAAATCAAGTAATGATAAAATGAAATGAATATTTGTGTTACTATGACTATTAGTACCCTTTTCACCATGTGGCCCCTGCCATGAAAGGATTGGACTGATTTACTGCATATGTTGTCTTTAGAGTATACTGGGTTATTGTGGCCCTCAGCCAGGAAACTCATCTGGATTTACTGCTGGATTTACTGCTTTTTATGTAAAAAACTGTAATTTATTAGTGTTGGTTCTAGTGAACTGGTCAGCATAACTTTGCTTAACCAGAATTGCCAATTTTGGTTGCAGTAATTTGACCTGGAGGAGACACGTGTTTGAGGAACAAAAAAGTTCACCTCTGTAAAACACTGTCCCACACACACAACAACACATAGAACCGTGTCATAAAATATCTTTTCATTGTCCGAATTTATTAGTCCATTAAATACAGACAATCCTGTCTCCATGTGATGATCAGCCATGATGATCTGCAATGAAATGAAGCATTGTTCATTGAGTAATGGATTTACACTTGTAAGGTGAATTAACAACTCAAGAAGAGTCTCTGTGTGTCTGCTGTCCAGTCGCTGTTCTCCTGCAGTCCTCACAGAGGAGAGCACAGAGAGACACAACGGACATTGACATACTGAGCTTTAGTTTCTGTGCTGTGCACATGCACACATATTCATATATAGTCTTATATATATACATACATGTGTTTGTGTCTTTGTGTGTCTTTGTTAACAACTGATGAGGTCAAGCTTTTAAACATGGACACCTCAGACAGTTGAGGTCAGTTCTCTCTGCAGGTCAGTCTATTGACTTTTGTACCTCATCCCGAATGAGCATGCTGCTGGCCCAACATGTATGGACTGAAGCACAATATTTAAATTTTTCTGCCACCAGCAGTCAGTCATCTGCAGCTAGGAACAGGGGTTATTGATACATTAAGAAGAAAGTTGTTATCAACAAATGTCAGAATTGAAAACCCACCCAAAAGATGTGTTTTTGTCTCTAAAGGTATAAGGACTACAGAGAACCTCCTTGGTCAACCACTCCATATGAGATCTCCAAGGAATTCTGGGCAGTGCTGGCTGTCCGACTGGCCTTCGTCATTGTTTTCCAGGTATGGTGTCACATGCAGATAAGTAGCAAATAGATTACTTATAACAGAAAGATGAGTATACATAGGTGAACTAAATCTATGTGGAACTGTCATCTATGTCAGTGATCTCAGACATCCAAATATGCCTCTCTTAACTTTGCTGGTTTGTGTCTTTGGTCTTATGTATATGAAAATATATGTTCAGTAGGTCTCCTAATCCAACAAGGAGTGACCAGCAAAGAAGTTTAGTTTATAACAAAAGGTACAAAAATACAGAATACCTACAGAACATTAACAAGGTAAAATCATAACTTGTAACATTTAAGAATTCAGCATTGAATCACATGTTTCTTCCTAGTACATATTAACCACATCTACAATTGCAGGAGCATTGCATATATATATATATTTTTTTTTTTTATCTTTTATACATCATTCAAAGTGCATTAATTGATCTACTGATCCGAAGCCACATTTTTCCAACATTCAGAAATGACTGCAGTCAACACTGAAGAGTAACCCTGAAACTTACTAAAAGTTTCATTTATCTTCTTTATGTCAAAGTTTAAGACTGTTTCTGTGTGAGCATATGTTTGCCTCGTAATTCACTTTCAATGAGATGCGAGCCGACAAGGGAGGAAAATCAGGGCAATGCCAAGAAACTATTGTGGTCATCGCCATCGTACACCTCCACTTGTAGCTGGAGTCTAATGGATTTTTTTTCTACACAACGTAGTAACTACTGTCATGCACTGACTTTGCCAGAGATGAGAAACTGGCGGTTTGTGAATTTTCTGAACTATAGAACTTTTGTTTAAACATTATCAGGGCATTCACATGGCAAAGCGTAAGTAATTTAAGATCTAATTATGCTAATTTAGTTCACTTTAACTATCAACAACAACAGCCTGTGGCTGGCATCAAAGACAGGACTGCCACTATGTGTCAACAAATCAACCTGTGATTACAACACCACATTCAACTAAATGTGATTTCATTTGACTCTCCTCACTTAACACTAGTCGATCGCCACACGTAGAGCGCCTAGCATTTATTCGTGGAGCGTTTGTCTGCTGGTCTCCTCACATAAGAAGCACAGCGAGAGCCCGTGGATCCAAGCATTTATGCAACCATCACTGCATAACTTACAAAAGGGTCTGTAAACTTAACACAAATGTACAGTATGACTGAGTGGTAGAGAGATGTTTAAACCATAAAATATAAGCAAAATATCAATTAGACTTAAGACTACAATTAATATGGCTGTGATGGCTGGATGGTGTCTGAGGACACTACCACCTGCGCCTGACCAAACATACAAGCGTACTGCTTATCCTCATTAGGGTCACGGTGGGGCTGGAGCCTATCCCAGCTGACTTTGGCAGGGTACACCCTTAACAAGTCACCAGCTCATCACAGGGATGACACATAAAGACAAACAACAATTCACAGTTTGGAGTCACTGCATTTCTTTCGACTGTGGAAGGAAGCTGGAGTACCCCAAGAGAACCCTGGCAGACACATTAAGTGAAAACTCCACATAGAAAGGCCCCAGCTTGGATGGATGGATGGATGCATGGATGGATGCATGGATGGGTGGATGGACAGTAACTGGAGCACAACAGCAACCCATTTGGACAGGTCTTCCCACCTCTGTTACTTTTACTGTGTGCCACGTTTGTTTAGTGCTTTGTTGTTTTCTCTTGCATCTTAATGTGATGCCCAAACTATTGTGGCATCTTGACATCTCCAAAAAAGTCATGACAACCCAATTTCGTTATTTGATATTTCCTGTAACTTTTCCTTGTGACATGTTTTGCATTACATGCATTTCTCTATATGTAAAGGAAAAGTATTGAAATTTGTGTTGAGTAGTTTATTTATTTGTTGTAATAATGCTTCTTGGCAATAAATCTTATACCATTGGGAAACCTGATTATTTTCCTTTTAAATGGTGCCACATTTGTAAGGAACTGTCAATGTCTTGTTTCTTCAGATTTCAATCATCCAATCTACCAAACAACACCAAACAAGAGTCAACAGCAAAGAAAAGCTGTGGGTGCAACCCACATACTCAGCTCTGCTGCTCATCCGACAAATGCATGATCCTTACAAATGTGGCACCATTTAAATAAGGCTTTTCAATGATATGAGATTTATTGACAAGAAGCATTGTGACAACATAGAAATAATCAACCAAACACAAATTTCCTTACTTTTTGTGCCTAGTTTATGTCTCATTTGGGTATGGAAAAAGAATCTGGGTTCTAAATCACATTTCCAATAAGTTCATCAGGATAAAGACTACATGATTCCCTTCCATTTATTTTTACCAGAATGTTGTGATGCTGATGAGCGACATCGTGGACTGGCTAATTCCAGACATCCCTAAAGACATCAGCCTCCAGATCCACAAGGAGAAGATTCTATTGATAGATCTGTTCATGAAAGAAGAGCAAGTCAAGCTCCAGTTCCGTGAGAGTAGGTTGTCTACAGCAGCCAAAGAGAACTGCAGCAAGAGCAACAACAACAACAACAGCACAACGGCTCACCCACGCTCCAGACTGCACACCGACAGCACTAAAAGCCTCTGATTCTAGTAACAATGAATTCTTAGTTCAGTCTTAGTTAGCAACCCAAAGCTTGCTAGCAGCCTGTTCGCTCAGGCCAATCTAAACTGTTTTTGTTCTTGTTCAGAACATTCCAACAATTGGGAGAGCAGCTTGCTGATGAGGTGTCAAAATGGAGGAAGGAAAGTAAAGGTGAATGTGTGGGGCCAAATATGTTGCAGTCTGTATCTTAATCCATACGTCCGTACTCAGACAAATTTCATGAATGTGTACACAAACCTGTAAATGTGCACACAAATTTGAGAATATGTACGGGAATAATGCATGCTCAGATTGTGTACACGATGCACATATCATTTCTACATTTGTATAAGAATAAAAAAAGAACAGGGTGTTGTTTAGCTCAGTTGGTAGAGCATCCGCCCCATGTCCAAAGGCTCAGTCCTTGCTGCAGAAGCCCAGGGTTTGAATCTGACCTGTGGCTCTCTGCTGCATGTCATTCTACATCTCTCTCTCCACACATTTCCTGTCACTCTTCAGCTGTCTCTATCAAAAATAAAGCTTGAAAAGGCCAATCTTTAAAAAAAAAAAAAAAGTGTAAATGGCTTCTTATTAATGAGTGAAAAGTCCAGTGGGATATTTACTAAACATGATGCAGATTACTGTCAGGGCTGAAAAAACATCAGATATTCAGACTACAAATGTAAATGCAAAAGGTTTGTAGCTAAACTTTTTTTTAATCTCAATTTTATGTGTTTGTGATATTTATTTATTTATTAGTTATTGTTTTACCAACTTCTTGTGGTCCCCCAGTATATAAGGACAAATCTAATTTGTAATTAACAAATGCAAACCTGAAATCTTTAGTGAATATCTCTCTGAGGTATTTAGCTTCAAGAGCTGAAAATCAGAGAATGCTTCTCAAGTGACTTTGCTACAGTCTACACTCTATAGACCACACCTCAAAATAATACATGTCTATGGTCACATGTATGACACGGATCACATATGACAAGCTCACAGACCCTTCCGCAAAGTGTGCATGTCATTATACTGTTCTTAACTGCTCCTCAAACAAACAGAAACAGGTGGATCTACATTTTTCATTTTCACTTTCATCTGATGATGGACTTGGTAGGGTTGGTAACTTTGAAAGCTGAAAAACTAGAATGTTTTAAACTAGCCAGAAACTGCTAAAGTGGCATTTAAGGAGCAGCATTGCCAGTGCCAGTAATCAAATAACCCAAACCCTAACCACGCAGTCCTGCTGCCTAAACCTAACCAAACTGCACTTGTTTCGATGGCCAAATAAATAACCAAAGATCCATCCAAATCTTCATTCAGGGGTTGAAAGGTTCAGGTCAAAAATACTAGTTATAACTATATAACTAGCTATATACTGTATATGTGCACTGCAGTAGGCATACACACTGGTCTATGCTGCATATCTCAACCTAGTTTATCTATCTATCTGTTATCTATTTATCTATTATTGACTGTCAAACATATTATGCACATATTAGCTAAAGATGAAAATGACAAAATGATTCCAACTTTATGGGCAACAGTGCAGATCAACCATGTAGTGGCCCTTCCACATAACGTAACAATGGCAGCACTGCTCTTGCAAACTCATTATATCTATAATGGCGCAGTACAATGATCTGCCGGTGGTTTGCACTGAGCAGCAAGCTGAGTGGTTAGCACAGCGCAAATTGCATTTTGTTCTAAAGGACCGTCAAGCCTCAAGCTGGTTCAGATCCTGGAGACAAGAGCT
This sequence comes from Larimichthys crocea, assembly GCF_000972845.2. Classification (NCBI taxonomy): domain Eukaryota; kingdom Metazoa; phylum Chordata; class Actinopteri; family Sciaenidae; genus Larimichthys; species Larimichthys crocea. Next base: position 21,898,891 of record NC_040031.1, on the reverse strand, counting down.
TTGACACGGTGATATCTGTTGTAGTTTTCACTCTCTCTCCTTCTCCTTTTCCTTCCAAGTGAATGCGATGCTGTGAGGGTCCAGCTGAGAGACAAACAGTCTCCAGATTACAAAATTTGCAATGCTACCAAGCCGGCAGTCAGGAAAGTTGTGAAAAGGTACATAAGCCTGTTTCTGCTTGGTGTGAAGTCAAGAACTGTCCAATAGCATTTGCAGCACAAACAGAGCTTTGTGCTGGCTTTGCTCAAGGTGGTGACACACATGCTACAGTATGTCCTCTGGACCTATCATAGCTGTATGTACTCACTGCTGAGACTGTTTAGTATCCCTCAACACTTCCCATACATGTTTAACTGCAGCCCATAAGCTAACATGCTGAAAAGCCTGCTTGAGGACTAAGAGGCTCTAAGTGGAGCAGTGAGACTGGATGGTGCAGTTTGGTTGACTGTCATGCCATTATGCTATTTCAGTGCTCTCATTCTTGTGGCCTGCTAGAAGTTCCTAATTTAGAGGTCCGGACCCTGATATACCAAGGCAACACAACACTCACACACTCACACACTCACACACACACACATACACGCACACACACACACACACACACACACACACACACACACACACACACACACACACACACACACACACACACATTTACAGATCTCAGGCACAGCAGGAGTGTAGAGAAGTCACATGTTGAAAGACAGCAATTACATGCAAACCTGTGGTGGAAGAATTCTGTTTTTCAAACTCTTGAAGTAAAATACTGTTTCATTCATTAATAAAAGGCTTTTTTACAATGAATTAATGAATACATATTATCTGAATGTTGCACATGTACAAACATGAAATATGAGTACATATTCACACACCTGAGTACTCTCTACGTGTGTAGGCCTACACATTCACAAATCTCTTTACACAATTACAGAATTGTGGACACATTCACACACGAGGTCGGAGAACCAGTTTCATAACTTTCCACACACACAAGCAAATTATTAGACTACATATTTATATTTGGCTCAACACAATGTCCACCGCAAATGTCATAAATACAAGGTGGCAGTCACAGTGGGTACACAGAACCATGAAGAAACATTAAAGAAACATTGTCGTATAGTGCCTGTAGTGACTATAGCTACACAGTGTGACGTGTACAGTGCAGATGCGTTTTTTTCATGATGATAAAATGATGTCTCATTGTTGTGAGCGTTGCTTAATTAGCTACTTTTCTAATTCATTGATTGTTAAGCTGTAAACTGTAGCTTTGTATTAGTTCTCTACTGATGGTATCTGGTTTGCCTGCCACTGTAACAAGGTTTTTTTTAGGTTTCTTTTTAAAAAAGTAAAAACTTCATATGCAGCCCAGAGAAATGTTCCTATTTTGAATTGTAATTGCTATGACGTTACTTCTGTACATCATCCTCTACTGTTAGAGAAGTTGTTGCTGTCTCTCCTACTTAATAAAATATGGAGAGGAGGAATAATGTGAGTTTACATGTTTACTCTGAATAAATATTGTATTTTTATATCATCTTTACTCAGGAAAGAATGATTCCCTGCTTCAATTATGCATACAGGTCCACCACAAATAGACTGTTTATGTAAAGATAATACAGCATAAATTGTGACATGGCAGCACAGATTTACAGAGTTTCCTGATGGACAGTGAAGTAAACTATAGCCAACTGTAGCTAATGTTAGCTAATGTTAACTCAGTTTGTTAGTTGGGCACAAGGGTGTAGTGGCAGGGGCCAATAGGGCGGCTAAGAGGAGGGATTAGACCTCCAGGACATAAAAACAAAGACCCTTAGAAGGAGCATGAGCACAAACATGTTGGAATAGGACAGCAACAGACCAAAGCGGGCTAACAAGAGTAAACTGACACAAAGAGATGGGAAACAGGAGTCACACACACACGTCCACCATTGGGATAAGTGATTAGAGCAACGAGAGGGCAGGACAGCCTGCAGAGCAGAGTGAGGAGCCCAGTCTTACTGGGTGGGTAGCCTTTGGGTGTTGTCGCATTCTTTCATGTGAGACGTGAGCTTTAGCTCGAGGTGTGCCCTTTCAAATCAAATCAAATCAATTTTACTTTTTAAAGTCACAAAGTCCATTTTCCTCAGAGGGTTTACAATCTGTACAGGGAGTGACACCCTCTGTCCTTAGACCCTCGGTTCCAGTGAGGAAAAACTTGCCCACAAAAACCTTTAACAGGGAAAAAAGGTGGAAGAAACCTCAGGAAGAGCCACAGAGGAGGGATCCCTCTCCCAGGACGGACAGACGTGCAATGGATGTCACGTGTACAGGACAAATCAACACAAACATATTGTACAATTACAATGAATGACAAAAGACAATGAATTACAATGAATGATAAAATGATTACAGTAGCAGTGGAACCTGTGATAGAGATAGAGAGACACAGATGCACAGCAGCAGCAAATCATAAACTAACTATAAACGTGATGGAGAATGGCAGCAATAATGACAGTGATAATATGTGTAGTGGACGTCATGCAGGACCACAGCAGCAGCCACGATCCATGAGAACCTGCTGGACGACAGAGCACAGAAACTCCAGGGAGAAGTTTAGTTAGTAGTTAGTAGTAGTTAACATGCATTAATGAGACATGTATGTTACTGATGGTGGGGTAATAGAGTTAGAGAGAGAGTGAGAGGGAGAGCGAAGAGAGAGAGAGAGTTTTCAGTAAAAGAGAGGTGACTGCATCTTCACCCATACCGGCCTGACTAGGCATAACCATGATAGATGATAGATAGATAGATAGCTAGATAGATAGATAGATAGATAGATAGATAGATAGAGAGAGAGAGAGAGAGAGAGAAAAGAGAGAGAGGAGGAGAGAGAGAAGGGGGGGGGGGGGGGGGGGGGGGGGGGGGGGGGGGGGGGGGGGGGGGGGGGGGGGGGGGGGGGGGGGGGGGGGGGGGGGGGGGGGGGGGGGGGGGGGGGGGGGGGTAGGGGGGGGGGGGGGGGGGGGGGGGGGGGGGGGGGGGGGGGGGGGGGGGGTGGGGAGGGGGGGGGGAGGGGGGGGGGGGGGGGGGGGGGGGGGGGGGGGGGGGGGGGGGGGGGGGGGTACTCAAGGGACCCCCACCGGACCCCGCGTCCGGGAGAGCGGCAGTGGTCTAGAAGTGGTACAATAAGGTCTTATGAGCTCTTTGAGATTACGATGTTGGCCTACCCATGAAGAGCTTTGTAAGTAAGGAGAAGAATTTTAAATTCTATTCTAGATTTAATAGGTAGCCAATGCAAGGAAGCCAAAATGGGAGAGATGTGATCTCTGATCTTGGTTCCTGTCAGAACACGTGCAGCAGCATTCCGAATTAACTGCAAAGTCCTAAGAGACTTATTGGAGCAGCCTGATAACAAAGAGTTACAATAGTCCAGCCTAGAAGTAACAAATGCGTGGACTAGTTTTTCTGCATCCACTTATGACACGATGCATCTGATTTTAGCGATGTTACGTAAGTGGAAGAATGCAGTCCTCGAAATTTGTTTTATGTGACGTTAAAGGACAAATCCTGATCAAAAACAACTCCAAGATTCTTTACAGTGGAGCTGGAGGCCAGGGTGATCCCATCTAAAGTAACTAAGTCTCTAGAAAGAGAGTTTCTGAGGTGTTTGGGTCCAATTACAAGAACTTCAGTTTTGTCTGAATTTAACATCAGAAAATTGTAGGTCATCCAACTTTTTATATCCTTAAGGCATGCTTGGAGTTTAGTTAACTGATTGATTTCATCAGGCTTGATCGATAAATGTAATTGGTGTCGTCGGCATAACAATGAAAATTGATAGAGTGATTCCTAATGATGTTCCCTAAAGGAAGCATATATAAACTGAATAGAAGTGGTCCTAGTACATAACCTTGTGGGACTCCATGACAAACTTTGGTATGCATGGAGGATTCATCATTGACTGTGGGCTTTTTAAGAAGAGGTTTAATTACAGCTACCTTAAAGGACTGTGGTACATATCCTGATAATAAAGACAGATTAATCATATCCAATAACGAATTACTAGCTACAGGTAAAACATCCTTGAGCAGCCTGGTTGGGATGGAGTCTCAGAGACAGGTTGACGGCTTAGCTGCAGAAATGATTAAAGTTATTTGATGAAGGTCGATGGGGGAAAAACAGTCTAAATACATAACAGGTTTTACAGCTGTTTCCAAACTTGTTGTATCAGAATGCAGATCAGTGCCTGTTGAGGGCAAGAGGTGATGGATTTTGTCTCTAATAGTTATAATCTTATCATTAAAGAAGCTCATGAAGTCATTGCTACTTAGACCTAAAGGAATAGATGGTTCAGTAGAGCTGTGATTCTCTGTTAGCCTGGCTACAGTGCTGAAGAGAAACCTGGGGCTGGGATAACAGATGTACTGTACTTGAAAATCTGGTTGTTTTAGTCAAGATTGTGCTAAAATATATCTTCCCCAACTATATTTATGTTCCCCATTAAGGGGCTATCTTCAACTTGGTAAATTCCCAGCTTATTCACGTTTATTCACATAAATTTCTGTTAATTCCCACGGAAAGTTTCCAACTTTGAAAATTCCTGGAATTTTACAACCCTTATAGCTGCAAGAAGAACTACAACTCTAATGAATGTTCAGGATGAAAACAAAGCTTACACACTCCTGTCTTATGTCATCCATTCTGTCATGCTGGTTAACAAAGGTTGTGCTGGCCTACATGGGGACATAGTACACTTTAGTGTCTCTTTTGATGTAGTGGCACGTCATACATTCTAAGTAATATTTCCAAATGTTTTGGTGTGTGCAACAACTGATTTAACTATTCAGAGAGCTTCTGTGAAGTCATATGTCACATGCTCAGTTTCACTCTGCAGTACATGACTTTGGGTCAGTTTTATTTCATTTGCTTAAAGGCCCAGTGTGTAGGATTTAATGGCACCTTGAGGTAAAGTTGCAGATTACAACCAACTGAATATTCTCCCATGCCCATATCTCGATCAGTGTTTAGTTTGTCTGTACTGGGTGGGACCTGCTCCCACTGTAGATATAAAGGCTCATTATAACGATTCTTATTTTCAGGTGATTACACACTAATAAAAATGTTATTAGATTCCATTCCTGCCAATAAATCTTACACACTGGACCTTTAAGTAAAAATAATCTGTCAAACATTATCAGGCACTGAGTGTCAGTTAGCTCAGTTGGTAGAGCATCCGCCCCATGTCCAAAGGCTCAGTCCTTGCTGCAGAAGCCCAGGGTTTGAATCTGACCTGTGGCTCTTTGCTGCATGTCATTCTACATCTCTCTCTCCCAGCATTCCTTTTACTCTTCTGCTCTCTCTATCAAATAAAACTTGAAAAAGGCCCCCCCAAAAAAATCTTAAAACATTATCAGGCACTGATAAAGATGTAATGTAAAAACTGATTTGGAGGGAACACACTAAATGTCATTTTTATATTTAAGTTTCAAAAACAGATGTAGTCATACATTCATATCAGAGAGATGTTTTAAATTCATCTGACATCCCTTAAGAATTCAGTCTGTAACTTGATTCTAAATCACTGAATTATTCTTAAACTCTTAAACAAATCTACCTTCTATAGCATTCACAGAATACTCACTTTAACCCGTGCTTCTGTGTTGCAGTGTAGGTTCATAAATGACTCAGGGCCATACATGATCTGCATCATAACTTCTTTATGTAGATTAAAAAATAGATTACAACAATACTTGCTAATTAAGATTGTAAAAATGATTGTAGTCCTAAAAGTAAAGGCTAAGCTCTATGAAGACAGTGACATCACTAAAAACAAGTCAGACAGGTCAAAAAAATACGAGCACTCAGATGATCAGACAAATGTTCCAGATATTCCTCTGCTCCATTCAGAAATCACTGGAGGTGACAGGCTTAAGTGTTCCTGTCGTGACCTGTGTTTGTCTGGCCGACATGTGAAACAAATATTCAATGCAATAATCTGTTTAAATCCAAAAGTCTTAGCATGTGTGAGAAAAAAATCTCATCTCAGTCCAGTATAAACACATCAGGCTGCATGGCTGTCATGCTATATGCAGACTTTATGAATGCAGCGTAGCGCCTTGTTTGGATGGCCTGCCTGCAGACAGTTAATCATGTGTTTGTAACGTTTCAACTGTTTCAATTTGTCTGTAGATGTTAGAACAAAGGATCTACGGTGTATATGTGACAATTCACAGACATACTGTGATGTAGCTGTACCCGATGAACCTGAAGCTCAGTGCTTTCATATGAAAATGACCCCTCCTTCACTACACGTTTTTTAAAAATGAATGTCCTTTTGGCAATGAATCATCTTTCAGTCATTTCAGTTCCTTTATTAATGCCTTCCTAACTATGAGCATTTGCTGGTTTCCTTACATATCTATCAATCAAATACAGTCGTCCCTCGCTATATTGCGGTTCACTTTTCGCGGACTCGCTGTTTCGCGGATTTTTCTAGTGTAATTTTGCATGCTTTTTTTTACTGCGTACTGAACAGTATGAACGCGCATTGTGTTCTGCGTCCTAAATTGGCTAAGGGAGAACCGCACATGTGTTCTGCGTCCTGATTAACTAAGGGAGTACTGCACAAAATGCGTGTAAAAAGGTATATAAAAGTGTGTGTGCAGGGGTTTTACGGCCTTAAAACATGTAGAATAATTGTAAAACTTACTTCGCGGATTTAGTTTATTGCAGGTTATTTTTAGAACGTATCCCCCGCGATAAACGAGGGACCACTGTATCTCTAAACTCTCAAATGGCACTTTAGGCTATCACAATGATCATGGGGATATTACACGATTAGATGACATCTTATAGACTAAACCAGTGGTTCCCAAACTTTTCAGCCTGTAACCCCCAAAACCACCACAAGTGACTTGCGACCCCCACTATTGCCACATGTCAGATGATTTGTCCTTGTTACATGTTGTAATGTTTAGCACGATGCTGACAGACCTTAGCTAATGATGTTTCTGCTGCTGAAGTTGTTAATCTGTCGTAATCACATCAGGGGTCAGAAGAGGGCAAAGAAAATCGAAAGGCTTTTTTTAAATTTAACTACTTTTTTATGTTTTCTTACAGTTATGGCTAAAATATGCTATTTCTAAAAGTTTTTAAATTTTATTAGATTCCCCCTCCCTTGCTGCATCACGACCCCCACTTTGGGAACCAGCGGACTAAACAATGGAGTCAAAGCATAATAATAATTAGGGATGCACCGAAAATTCGGCCACCGAAAATTTTCGGCCGAAAATGGCCCAAAAGTGCATTTCGGCTTTCGGTGAAGTGGCCGAATAGTGGCGTGACGCAGTTGATGCAATGAAACAACGTGCGCGGTGATCTGGCCACGGTTGCTGATTCTTTTCTCATTCACACACTATGAACCCACGATGCAGGATATAGGAAAAATACATCATACACTGCTCTTTAGCGAAGCTATATACTTCTCTCTACACTATGGCATCTCACACATGCGAGGTGCGTTCCATGACCGTTGGAATGACTATGATGCATTCATGAATGTGGGAAAAATGGAAATTCCCCGGAAATATAATAATTCAGGGGCGGCTGTGGCTCACAGGCAGAGCGGGTCGTCCGCTAATTAGATGATCGGCAGTTCGATCCCCCGGCTCCCCGGTCTGCATGCCAAAGTGTCCTTGGGCAAGATACTGAACCCCAAGTTGCTCCCAAAGGCTGTGCCATCGGTGTGTGAATGTGTATGAATGCTTAAATCCTTAAACTGATGAACAGTTGGCACCTTGCATAGTAGCCAATGCCATCAGTGTATGAATGTGTATGAATGCTTAAATCCTCAAACTGATGAGCAGTTGGCACCTTGCATAGTAGCCAATGCCATCAGTGTATGAATGTGTGTGAATGGGGTTAATGAGATATGAAGTGTAGAGCGCTTTGAGTGGTCGGAAGACTAGAAAGGCGCTATATTACCATTTCAAGAACACATTAACAGTGATTAAAACAACATGGGCTTTCTAACAGTATAAATGAAATAATAATTATACTAACTGGAAATTCTACTGGAATATTTGAAGGATATTAAATAAATATTCACTTTCTTTGAAAAAACATGTCTACAAATTTATTCTAGGCTATTTATGCAATAGTAAAAAAATAGTGAAAAATTTCATATTCGGTTTCGGTATTCGGCCAACCATTTAATTTTTATTCGGTTTCGGCCAAAAATGTTCATTTCGGTGCATCCCTAATAATAATAATATTAAAAAATATAAAAGCATTGCAGATCATTTCATCTGCCTTTGTTTGTCACTGCTGCTGGTCCTCTCCAGCTCTCAGTCACATCACGCTGTTTGCTGATGTCTGCAACTGTTTATTGGTAATGGGTGGCCAAGCATTGTCCTGCATCACTTCATCCATCTGGCACAAACAGGAAGGAATCAAACATTTCTGCAGTTTCATTTACTGCTGCTGCTTTCACTGACACACTTGTGTTTTTTCACACGCGCCTGTCTGGTAAATTTTTTGCCACAAACATTGCAGCTGAAGGACTTCTCGCCCGTGTGGAGCGTCATGTGCTGTGTCAGATGTCCTTTTTGTGTAAATCTTTTATCACAAATGGAGCAGCTGAATGGTTTCTCTCCGGTGTGGAGCCTCATGTGTTTCAACAGTGACTGACTCAGAGAGAAGCTCATGTTACACACTGAGCAGCTGTAAGGCTTCTCTCCTGTATGAACTCGCATGTGCCTGGCCAGCATTCCGCTCCGGATGAAGCGTCTAGGACAGACGGAGCAGCCATGTGGCTTCTCTCCTGTGTGGGTTCTCATGTGTGTGCCCAAACATGTGCTCTGTGTGAATCTTCTACCACAAATGGAACAACTGTAGGGTTTCTCCCCTGTGTGAATCCTGATGTGCTTCACTGCGTCTCCTTTGTAGCTAAAACGTTTCTTACAGATTGGACATATGAAGCTTGTTGTTCCTGACTGCGTTCTCCTCAGTGGGACTAGCTGAGCTCTCAGTGTGGACCTCTCAACACAAACTGAGCAGGCAAATGGTTTGTCTCGACCGTTCACACATTCATTTGTGTTCAGTGTTTTACCACATTCAGAGCAGGTAGGAGACTTGGTGGCAGCGTTACATTCTCCATCTCTATCAGAAACACCATTGTCAGGTTTCCTCGTCTCCTTCCAGTCATAACTGTTTTCAGCCTCAGCCTCAGAGAAGTCTGACGTCCTGTCATCACCAGCTAGTTGACTGGCAGACATGCCATGCCATGTCTGGGTCTGCTGCTGCTTTAGTATCACAGTGGTTAAATCTGGCTGAGGCTCCCTGCTCTGTTTCCAATCAGCTTGTTTAGAAGAATCCAGAGTCTCATCATCATTAGCTGGTTGATGACTATCTGGATCAAGGCTCCTGGTTGGTCCTGATCCTCCACTGTTCTCTCCATTACACTCTGTCTCCATGTGTTGAGCTGAGCTGCCAGCTTCTTCATCTTCCTCATCCTTCAAAGGGACAGGTCCATGGAGGTGCTCTCTCTCCTGACTGCTCCACGGTTGCTCCAGTTCTTCTTTAATGAGTGCGGGCTCTGGCTCCTGCTGAACATCACACAGTTCTGAAACGACAAACAAATGAATGCAGAACACTGTGATCATATGTTCAACACAGCTCAAACACAAGTACAGTATTCACTATGATTGTCTGACCTCCACTCTTTGGCAAAATCAGGTTTTTGTGGCAAACAGAAAGGAGAAATCTTTATGAAGGTGTGTGATAAGGTAGAGCAGTGTTTAGTGTCAAAGTGTTGGCTTGCTCCAGTCAACACAGCACAGAGTAGTATTCAAAACAGCAGAAGAGACACCAAATCAACATAAAAAAAATACAAAGCAAACTAGGGGGGGGGGATTTGGGAAAATAATCTAATTGCGATTTTTTCCCCCAATATTGCAATTCTGATTTTTTATTTATTTTTTATTTTATCCTCTTTTTTCCCCTAACAAAACATAATGAATGATTTAAATATGACCAACCAATATCAGATACATTCAGTGTAAAATGTTCTTTCCCATAGGCTGGGCCTATTTGTTAGAATTAAATAAAAAGATGTATGACTAAATGACATTTTTATTTAACTGCTCATTACAGAAACATCTGTGGCGTTGCCACTGTGCATTTAAGTCATTTAAACAAAGGCATGCACTGTGTGCAAAATTTACAGTCTTAATTAAAATAAATGTAAAATTATATCTATCTTTATTTTGATTTTTTGATTGATTTTTTCCATAATTGAGCAGCCCTATTGGGGGCCATGTGCTCCCTCCATCAAGCCAAGGGATCATCTTCTCCATCAATGGCAGGAATCATCAGGTAACTGTTTACCTCTGTGACTGAGGCAAAGAAGAAGAGGCTGCACTTGTCTTGAAAAAACTGCCAAGAGACCTCTTCGCCTTTTCCCCCAAGGGCTGTGCACTCTGAGGCATCTGAACAGTTTCAGTACGAGACCTCTTCTCCTATCCATACAACTGTCATACATTGATCTGTGGTATTTTTTAAAGTGCTGGAACAAGTTTGTAGTGTTACCCTGTGTAGTAGCAACGGGAGCAATAGTTCGACACCACCGACGTGCCGTTCCTCTTCAAGACTAAAGTCTCAGCTGTGTGAGTTTCTGACTGTTCCGTCGAGCCAGAGACCATTGCGCAACAGGTTAAAAGGCAGTGAGTTCTCCACTCTTTCACTCACGTCACATGACCACGTGAAGAAAATTGCATTTTATCATATTGCGCTATTATTGCAAATGCAATTAATCGCTCAGCCCGTGATGCATTCAAAAAACATGCACATAGATACAGTCAGCTTCTGTGATCAGGGCAGAGCCGCCCAACACTGTTCCACTGTTGGTGGGTTTGATTTGATATGATTGAGCACCATGTGTATATAAGCTGCTATGACAAGTGAATTTCCCCAGTGTAGGATCATTACAGTCTCTCTTATCTTAGATTAAACCTGAAGACATGTTTTATTACAGTTCAATAAAGACAACGTATGCTGTGAAACTGATTGTATTAGCACACAGAAGGAACCAGGGACACAGTCCAAGTCCAAGTCCTGTATGTACCTTAGCTGCTACTACAAGCAACAGATGTCTGTGATAGAAAACATATATTTTACATATACATACATATATTTCATATTTTACAGTTAACAGTAACAGAAGAGCCCAGACTCCCTTCACAAATTGTGCATTTGTTTTTTTGTTGAATTAGGGAAAACTGTAAAACACCACTTACAACCCTGACATCCTACTGCATGTAACTCCACATTTCTTATCATCCACCATCACTTCATTGTTGTGTTGTGGTTCCTCCTCCATTCACTCAAAGCTCTGCAGCAAAGTACACTCTACTATAGGACTACAGGTATACAGGTTAAAAAGTCAAAAAACCTAAGCACTTTTCCTTAATCTTGATGGAAAACGTCATAAGGTCAAAGAAAGATGTGAAGGAGAATTAATAAGGTGTTACTGGGGACTCACACAGGGGACGTAAGCGCCGCGGTTTAGCTCCGTCGGCAGCGTAGCGAGTCGGCCGTATTCACGCGAGATCACAAGATCACACGAGAATCCTGAACGTACTCAAGACCCTGCTATAAACTGTGTATAAAAAAAACAACAACAAACAGCTGACTTTGCTTCTCCGACGTGGAAGAGATTATAAAAAGGATCTTTTTCTTTAAATGATTGTGTGTTGTTCCACTTCAACAATTAGTCTCTCATCGTTTATTAGGCCTGCCACAAACGATTATTTTGATAGTCGACTAATCACCGATTAGTTTTTCGATTAGTCGACTAATCGGATCATACTTAAATTGACTGTAAAACACACAACTTATCGCACCAGCATGCAGCTGATCAGATCATTAGCTTTTAGCTTGAAGTGTTTAAGGTATGTGCTAACTAAAAATAAAAACAATTAAGATGATAGCTCATTAACCCTTCAATGAGATATGAAGCTTGTCTTCAGATGCATGCATAGCCGTTGTCTTTCCATGATAAGCAAGTTCAGCTTTGCAAATTTTGCACTGCACACTTTTCTCACCACTTTTCTTAAAATGCTCCCACACTTTGGAGCTTCGTTGCCGGGTAGCCATGATACTGTTATGGTATCATTTACGGTAGAGTCAGACGCCGACTCTACGCCGATTATCACTAGTGCACATGTGCGTAGGTCGACTACTAAATTAGTTGTCGACAATTTTGTTCGTCGACATAATCGTGACTAATCGACTAATCGTGGCAGCCCTATCGTTCATGTTGAGACCCTTTGATCGATTGACTGCTGACCTGGTGCCACCGGTCATGACGTAACGTTGATGTGAGGTTGTGATAAACTACATAAACTACATGTGTATTGTGTTTTATTTTAAAAGGGGGCGGGAGTGTATTACGTTGATTCTGTGTCAGATTTCCTGTCTGGTGCAATCTGCTCTGTTGAGATTTACGCGGTTTAGCAACGGCTCGCGTGAAAAATAGAAATGCTACGGAATGATAGCGCTGCAGTGCAGAGAGTCGCTGCTGGGACGCTGCTGAGACGCTCCGTGGCACGCCCTGTGTGAGTGCTCTCATTGACTATACTGGCAGCTATCTGCTCCGGTGACCGCGGCGCAGCTGTTCCACGGCACTTACGTCCCCGGTGTGAGTGGGCCTTTAGGAGAAGATGACTGAACTGTTCAGACAGTCAGACTGCTCTTACACTAGACTAGGACTGGTAAACTAATATTCGAATTTCGAATATTATTCGAATAAATCAAACATTCAATTAAGTGTTACAGTAAGTTAATCCACAGGCAGAGCAGGTAGGAGACTGGTGCAGCGTTACATTCTCCATCTCTATCAGAAACACCATTGTCAGGTTTCCTCGTCTCCTTCCAGTATAACTGTTTTCAGCCTCAGCCTCAGAGAAGTCTGACGTCCTGTCATCACCAGCTAGTTGACTGGCAGACATGCGCACCATGTCTGGGTCTGCTGCTGCTTTGATATCACAGGGGGTTAAATCTGGCTGAGGCTCCTGCTCTTGTTTCAATCAGCTTGTTAGAAGAATCCAGAGTCTCACATCATTAGCTGGTTGATGACTATCGGGATCAAGGCTCCTGTTGGTCCGGATCCCCACTGTCCTCCCATTACACTCGTCTCCATGTGTTGAGCTGGAGCTGCCAGCTCTTCATCTTCCCACCTTCAAGGGACAGGCCCATGGGAGCTCTCCTCCTGACTGTCCACAGTTGCTCCAGTTCTTCTTTAATGAGTGCGGGCCTGGCTCCTGCTGAACATCACACAGTTCTGAACGACAAACAAATGATGCAGAACACTGTGATCATATGTCAACACAGCTCAAACACAGTAGTATTCACTAGATTGTCTGACCTCCACTCTTTTGCAAAACAGGTTTTGTGGGCAAACAGAAAGGAGAAACTTATGAAGGTGTGTGATAAGGTAGAGCAGTGTTTAGTGTCAAAGTGTTGGCTTGCTCAGTCAAACAGCACAGAGTAGTATCAAAACAGCAGAAAGAACAAAAATCAACATAAAAAAAATACAAAGCAAACTAGGGGGGGGGGATTTGGGAAAATAATCTAATTGAGATTTTTCCCCCAATATTGCAATTCTGATTTTTTATTTATTTTTATTTTATCCTCTTTTTTCCCTAACAAACATAATGAATGATTTAAATATGACCAACCAATATCAGATACATTCAGTGTAAAATGTTCTTTCCCATAGGCTGGGCCTATTTGTTAGAATTAAAAAAAAAGATGTAGACTAAATGACATTTTATTTAACTGCTCATTACAGAAACATCTGTGGCGTTGCCACTGTGCATTTAAGTCATTTAAACAAGGCATGCACTGTGTGCAAAATTTACAGTCTTAATTAAAATAATGTAAAATATAATCTATCTTTATTTTGATTTTTGATTGATTTTTTCCATATTTGAGCAGCCCTATTGGGGGCCATGTGCTCCCTCCATCAAGCCAAGGGATTCTCTCCACATAAGCCAGGAATCATCAGGTAACTGTTTACCTCTGTGAACTAAGCAAAGAAGAAGAGGCTGCACTGTCTTGAAAAAAATGCCAAGAGACCTCTTCGCCTTTTCCCCCAAGGGCTGTGCACTCTGAGGCATCTGAACAGTTTCAGTACGAGACCTCTTCTCCTATCCATACAAACTGTCATACATTGATCTGTGGTATTTTTTAAAGTGCTGGAACAGTTTGTAGTGTTACCCTGTGTAGAGGCAACGGGAGCAATAGTTACACCACACGCGTGCCGTTCCTCTTCAAGACTAAAGTCTCAGCTGTGTGAGTTCTGACTGTTCCGTCGGCCAGAGACATTGCGCAACAGGTTAAAAGGCAGTGAGTTCTCCACTCTTTCCTCACGTCACATGACCACGTGAAGAAAATTGCATTTTATCATATTGCGCTATTTGCAAATGCAATTAATCGCTCAGCCCATGATGCATTCAAAAAACATGCACATGATACAGTCAGCTCTTGATCAGGGAAGAGCCGCCCAACACTGTTTCCACTGTTGTGGGTTTGATTTGATATGATTGAGCACCATGTGTATATAAGCTGCTATGACAAGTGAATTTCCCCAGTGTAGGATCATACAGCTCCTCTTATCTTAGATTAAACCTGAAGACATGTTTATTACAGTTCATAAAGACAACGTATGCTGTGAAACTGATTGGTATTAGCACACAGAGGAACCAGGGACACAGTCCAAGTCCAAGTCCTGTATGTATCTTAGCTGCTACTACAAGCAACAGATGTCTGTGATAGAAACATATATTTTACATATACATACATATATTTCATATTTTACAGTATACAGTAACAGAAGAGCCCAGACTCCCTTCACAAATTGTGCATTTGTTTTTTTGTGAATTAGGGAAACTGTAAAACACCACTTACAACCCTACACCTACTGCATGTAACTCACATTCTTATACCACAATCACTTCATTGTTTTGTTGTGGTTCCCCTCCATCTCACACTACAACTGCAGCAAGACACTCTACTTAGGACTACAGGTTCAGGTTAAAAGTCAAAAAACCTAAGCACTTTTCCTTAATCTTGATGGAAAACGTCATAAGGTCACAGAAAGATGTGAAGGAGAATTAATAAGGTGTTACTGGGGACTCACACAGGGGGGGACGTAAGCGCCGCGAAATGGCTGCGGCGCAGTTTAGCTCCGTCGGCAGCGTAGCGAGTCGGCCGTATTCACGCGAGATCACAAGATCAAACGAGAATCCTGAACGTACCAAGACCCTGCTATAAACTGTTATAAAAAAACAAAACAACAAACAGCTGACTTTGCTTCTCCGACGTGGAAGGATTATAAAAAGCATCTTTTCTTTAAATGATTGTGTGTTGTTCCACTTCAACAATTAGTCCTTCATCGTTTATTAGGCCTGCCACAACGATTATTTTGATAGTCGACTAATCACCGATTAGTTTTTCGATTAGTCGACAATAATCATCATTAACTTAAAAACTAACAACTAATCGCACCATGCAGCTGATCAGATCATGCTTTCAGCTATGAAGTTTAAGGTATGTGCTAACTAAAAATAAAAACATTAAGATGATAGCTCATAACCCTCAATGAGATATGAAGCTGTCTTCAGATGCATGCATAGCCGTTCTTTCCAGATAAGCAAGTTCAGTGCAAATTTTGCACTGCACACTTTTCTCACCACTTTTCTTAAAATGCTCCCCACTTTGGAGCTTCGTTGCCGGTAGCCATGATACTGTTATGGTATCATTACGGTAGAGGTCAGACGCCGACTCTCTCGATTATCATAGTGCACATGTGCGAGTCGACTACTAAATTAGTGTCGACAATTTTGTTCGTCGACATAATCGTGACTATCGACTAATCGTGGCAGCCCTATCGTTCATGTTGAGACCCTTTGATCGATTGACTGCTGCCTGGTGCCACCGGTCATGACGTAACGTGATGTGAGGTTGTGATAAACTACATAACTAACATT
>NC_040031.1:21858927-21882856 GCF_000972845.2 Larimichthys crocea | reverse complement strand
CATGTGTATTGTGTTTTATTTTAAAAGGGGGCGGGAGTGTATTACGTTGATTCTGTGTCAGATTTCCTGTCTGGTGCAATCTGCTCTGTTGAGATTTACGCGGTTTAGCAACGGCTCGCGTGAAAAATAGAAATGCTACGGAATGATAGCGCTGCAGTGCAGAGAGTCGCTGCTGAGACGCTGCTGAGACGCTCCGTGGCACGCCCTGTGTGAGTGCTCTCATTGACTATACTTTTAGGAGAAGAAGAAGCCTTTAGGAGAAGATGACTGAACTGTTCAGACAGTCAGACTGCTCTGACACTAGACTACGTCATGATGTGATGGTGAATGTCATTGACGTGACCAGATGATGGACTACAAAACGCTCATCTGAGATACTTCTTCCTGTGAACTCTTATCGTGTTGCTTCATGCAGGAAATATAAACATGGACAACCTGGTGAAAAACGTGACTTCATTATCAACGTCAGAGTTCAAATAATAAATGAATGTTGTCCACCGGTCACAGAAGTCAAATGAACTGTCACAGTGAGAATGGTCGCTCGCCCTCCTGCCCACTCATATAGAAACATATTAGCAAGTTATGGGGAAAGATGGATGATTGATAGTCATTAATAATCTGCAGGACGCTGGATGTCATCACATCTGTCCATATGCGCTCTCTCTCTCTCTCTCTCTCTCTGCTGCAGTCTACATTGATTTTCTTTTGTGAATGATCAATTGGTGTGGTGATTTTTTGTTGCTGCTGCAAGGATTTGTGGATGTGGATTATTTCCTTTTGTAAAGGATGGTCCAGTGTATCCTATGCTAAAGGAGATAATAAAGGAAGCACTGAAGCTCCTTTCCTTAACAGTAAGATCATTTGACCATACAGACAGACAGACTATTCAACCAGAACAACTGACAGGATTCCACAGGTGACTTCATGGACTTTACCTGGCTGACTGGCGCCCTCTGCTGCTTGTTGGTGCTCACAACAGCTCCTGAGTCTTAAAATTAAAATGCAAAGAACTCCAGAGGCCACCTGCTGCTGCTGCTGCTGTACAATGATGTAATGATGCCACATGGAGCTGAGACCGAGCTACACATCACTGTGAGCTCTAGATGTGGCTCCAACAAATACCAAACTCATTAACCAATAACTAATATAACTGCAATATAACAATGCCTTAGTGTTTTATTTTGTTTCTTAGCAAATGTTCATTGTACCTATTGTAAATATATGTTCCTCTGTATCATGGCATTTCCTAACCTTTCCTAAAGGGATGATATTAAACTTTGTGTTGATGTAAAATAAATAAAAAGCTTTCATGTTTCATCTCAGAGCTGGGTGCTGCTGACAGACCGTCCACACACACACACACGCACACACACACACAGCGCCGGTCCTGGCCACATTAGCGCCCTGGGCGCCTGCTTTTTCGGGCGTTCGTGCGCCCCCCACGGAGAATGCGCCCTGGGCGGCCGCCCACATTGCCCATAGCTAGGACCGGCCCTGCACACACACACCTGGCCAGTCACACTTCCGTTTCACTTGTTGAGTTACTAACTACTCTATAACACTTTATCCTGTTATTCAATGAATATGCTGCATTATTCCAAACAACATATTATCACCACACATTAACACAGCTGACACTTGACTTGTTTTAAGGTATGAGGTATAAGAAGCACGGGGCCGACCTGTTCTGTGTAAGCGGACCTCGGGCTTCAGAACCGCGTCCAGCAGTCTGCGCTGCCGCTCGTTGTCCCGCTTCAGACCACACAGCTGTTGTTCGTACTCCGCCACGGTTCTCTCCAGCAGCGCACAGATGTGTTCAGCAGCCGCCGACAGACAGTCCGTCACCGCCACCCTCAGCACGGCCGCCCTCGACATGTTTCAGACTGTTTCAGGCTGTTTCAAACTGTTTCAGGCAGTTTCGGACTCAGCGGCTCTTTCTTTATCGACGTTCACAGAAGAACAACTAACGCACATGGAAACTTCCGTGTTCCGCCAGCAGTAGCAACAGGCCGACTTCCGGCCCAGATCTTTCACAATAAATGTTCAGAAACGTTAACTGCATAGGAAACACTATGAAACCTGCACGGAGTGGCAAGCTCTATGTCAAAAACTCACTGTGACTTAATTTCATGTGTGTATGCACAATGTGGACACTCTAATCAGGGCCGGTCCTAGCTATGGGCAAAATGTGGACACTCTAATCAGGGCCGGTCCTAGCTATGGGCAATGTGGGGGGCCGCCCAGGGCGCATTCTCCGTGGGGGGCGCACGAACGCCCGAAAAAGCAAAAAACCTCGGTAATTTTCGATACCGCTCGGGCGGGCGCCCCGGGAGCGGGGTGTTGACAAGGCAGAGGGGGGTGTCGGACAGACCGATGGGGGCGCACGGCGCATCCCGGGGCGCACGGGCGGCCGTTAGGGCGCACGAGAAAATGTTCGCCTCGGGGTGGGGTGGAGGGGGGTTCGCCCAGGGCGCAAATGTGGCCAGGACCGGCGCTGACTCTAATACAATCTTGACCTGTAATTATCCACAAGGCTGGAGAGGAAGGAGAAAACCCGACAGGAAACAACCGACAAAATAAAGACAATCTGCTTCAACACAACTTGTAACATGTCCCACTTATTGCGCACCTTCTGTTCTCTAATAACCTTCTCGTTGTTTGTTCATCTTATCTATATGTTTATATATCTGACCAAATTTTATGGCCAAAAGAAAAAGCAATTGTGGCCACAGTGAAAACAACAATAATAGATTGATATCAATGGTAATATTGTGAGTTACAGTCAAGTTTTTTTCAGGCAGAACTGGAGCCAATTTCACTCATTTGATTCCTCGTATGTGAAAATATGCACGACCTGTCCTGTGGCATTCTTCCTGTTGTCCTCCTATTCTGCAAAATAATGGATGCACCTTAAACTTATCCTGATCAGTTAACCAATTTCACATTTTTGATTTTAATCTTTCCATTTTCTAAATGTCAAAAGTTGCTTACTGCTTAACTGTGTGACAAACAAGACATAGGCTTACATATCATATTTTATGTGTGTATGGGGTGAAATTCCCATCCACATATGAGGAACTGGGATTGCTCTTTTATTCCAAAAACAACATGCAGCCATGAACTGGACACTGGATAAAGACACGATTTGACTGCTCTGAGTTTATTTGTTATTTATCTGTAGCTGTGTACTGGAGAGCTGCACAACCTGTAGAGATGTAACAAACTAAACCTGACACATCCTTTCACTGATGTTTATAACTATTGCTCAGCTATTGAAACAAACCAGTCAATAACACTTAGAAATGTAATCTTCACAAAACAGCCAAAAGCAAACCTGTTTGTACAAAACAGACAATTACAGCTTCAAATGAACGACTGGGGAATCTTTCATTCACAGAGGAGAAGAAGATACTATGACTGAGAAGAAGAAGAAGAGAGCTGCTTGGACATCAGTGGAAATCGTTTTTTTTTTATTTTAAATCTGATTAATCCAAATTTAAATATTTAGGTTCCAACCTCAATGTCATTGTGAGACACAGAGAAGGTGCATGGATGGTATGATGGTATCCCACCATAAAGCATGGAGGAGGAGGTGTGACGGTGTATGGGGGTGATTTGCTGGTGACACTGTTGGTGATTTATTCAAATTTCATGGCACACTTAACAAACATGGCATATACACACAACATATACATATATATACATATATGTGTATATATTATATATATTAAATGTTCATAAGTCACGTATCTCTGTGAAACGCTGTCTGGCGTCACTTTGCGGTTATTGCTCTGTTGTGGTGTTTCGATGAATGGGGGGGTCACCTGCCAGGTGCAGCACAGTGCACCTGGCAGGTGACCGTTACCGACACACGTGAACTCAGATATGACTACATATATTCCCTGTCATAGCTGCGAGCTGCTGTTGCACAGATGGCTTCTATACTGTTGTGCTGAGGGGTGGGGTTATCGTAACTTTATCTTAATGATCATCACGTGACATCATGTGGTCTCCTTTTAGGACCTGGACTGAAAACTGGTGAAAAACTGTTTGAACCTCTAACTCCACATTACAGTAATACATCGTTAAAAGTCTTTTCTCATGTTTTCAGCAACTATTTTCTAACATATTTATTGTGTTTTAAATGGAAACGTGGAATTGCCGTTACACGGACTAAAGTATTATTCAGTCCCACCAGGATTTCGCGGGCCTTTTTTTGAGATAGTTGCAGCCTAAAATGCCTGATGTTGTATGATAAGGTTTTCAAAAAAATCACAGTGAAAGTTGCGGTGCGTTTTACGTTTTTGTTGCGATTTTGTTGCGGAGGAAGTCAAAGTTGCGTTAAGTTGCGATTCGACAGTCACACCGGGGGCGAGGGGGCCCCATCCCTGGGGGCGAGCCCCCCCCCCGGAAAGGGTGCAGCGAGCACTCCACGAGCAAGTCCACGGCCCTGGTAAGCGGCAAAGTCTGAGTGGGCAGGCGCTGTAAAGCTCACGGCCGGAGCCGCGAGCCACCTTCGCCCCCGAGCCTTTCCAAGCCGACCCAGACCGCCCTGAATTCACAGGGATTCGCTGAAGTTGCGTTGAAGTTGTAAATCGCAACATCGCAAATTCCTGGAGGCTCTGATTATTTATTCATGTGCTTAGTTTTATTTTTGACTTACAAACTTTTATCACATTATGTCAGTGTCTGGGCTTTTCTTTGGGCGTGTTTTTCACATAATTCCATTTGTCTTATTTCATAATTTTGGTGTCTTAAGCATTGATCTACAATGTAGAAAATAATAAGACTTTTGACTGCTACTGTAAATGGGTTCATCCAAAGGGGAACTGCCCCTTCAGCTCTATGAGTCATCTTCCCAAGTACTAACTCCTGTAGTTTAAATGTCGGTGAAGGTATGTATTAGCTAACCATTTGTTTACTCAACTTTTGCCACACTGCAATGGAATGTCATCCATCCACACGATGGAACAACTAGTCAAATGTTTGTGCACCATCGAGCAGATTCATTTGGTGAATGAATGGTATAATTCTACGGTTAATGATTGTTCACCATGTAAAGTCTTTCATTTCATAGTATTGTAAAGCGCTGTGCAGTGCCTAACCCAAGTATCAGTTTAAAAACACACAGCAGGTAGCTTCACTTGTTACTGCTTATACCAGCACACTTGTGGCTTTTCACATGTGACAGCAAACTAAAATTCCGTCCACAAACACTGCAACTGTATGGTTTCTCTCCTGTATGCACTCTGATGTGTCTCTTCAAAGTTCCCTTCTCACTAAAGCGTTTCCCACAGAATGAGCAGCTAAACGGCCTTTCACCTGTATGACTTCTCAAGTGTATGACTAACGTCTTCTTCTGACTAAAACTTTTGTTACACACTGAGCAGCTGAACGGTTTCTCCCCGGTATGACTTCTCATATGAGTCTTCAGATTGACCTTTGCGCTGAAGCTTTTGTTACACACTGTGCAGGTGAAAGGCTTCTCCCCGGTATGGCTTCTCATGTGGGCGTGCAAATTTCCTTTGCAACCAAATTTCTTATCACAAACTGTGCAACTAAACGGCCTCTCACGGGTGTGGGATTTACTATGATTTAGAGCATTCTCATTTTTCTCCTGTTCTCTGGTGTCCTTCCACTCGTCATTACTATCCTCAGTCTCTGATTCACAACAGTACAAAGACTGCAGCTGATGAGTGCTGTCGGTCTCTGTCTCCATGTGCTGAGCTGAGCTGCTGGATGGAGGCTCTGCCTCTATGCTCTCCTCACTTTGTCTTTGATGAAGCTGGAAGGACTGAGTTTTATCTTCATTGTCGTCTTCAATCTTCACAGAGACAGCGGTGAATGGAAACTTGGTGATATCATCCTCCTCCAGTACTTGAAGCTGCTCTCCCTGCTGATTGCTCCACAGTTCCTCCTGTTCCTCTTTAATGTCCTCTGGGTACAGACTGTTCCTCCACTCTTGCTGGTCCTCTTTTCTCACTATCAGTTTTTGTACATCTGGAGGAAAAACACAGATAAACTACTTATATTGATAAGATATTTTTGAACATAGGTTCATTAAGATAGGCCATCTTCATGTCCTCCAAGACATCCTAAAGTGAAGAGCACCCACTGTCAACAGACTCATGTTATAACATGCTAACGTTCACCTCACACAGTCCATGGTTTGGACGCTTTCTGAAATTTATGAGGAATGTTAACCAAGAAAATGATTCTCTGATCACAGGCGAGGTAGCTGGAAGCTGAGCAGCTCTGCTCCACAATGACTGACACTGACTGGGACTGGGAATATGAATGCCCTGCTTTACCAGAACAAATCGTTATTTTAGTTTTTGAGCTATTTCGTGTCTGAGGACACAAAATACTGACCAGAGTGTAACTTCAGAAGAGTAATCATAATTTACATTACAATAACATTCAGCCATAGCATTCAGAAAGTAAGTTCTTTCACATTTTGTCATGTTGAATCCAAAGATTTTTGTTTACTTTTTTTTCATGCAATCCGGGTGTTTGAGTTCCTATATCAGAATAAACCTATCATATCATGTTGTTTATAATGTTGTCATAGCATAACTCTGATCAAACTAAGGACCTGTTTTTTGTATGTATGTGCTACAGACACATTTAGTATTGAGGTTCAGTACTCCTCAGACTGTACTGTTGTGACCACAGTGTCCACATTATTCTGTGCAAAGACTAAGTATGAATCATTGTCATTAACCATAACAAGTATTTCAACGGGGGGCAAATCAGTGCAGTAAGACGATCACACATCTGATGCCAGAGCAACTATTGCCAATGCCAGTGCTCATCATTGTCTACTGGAACAGGTTTGTCAACCTCAGGCCTTTTCAAAGTGTGAAGTACAGTTGTTATAAGCCTGACATGTCATTTTGATTTTTGGTTTTTACAGTGTTGTTATTGATGCTGCAGTAGATATCACTGTTTGAAAAATCTCTCGTTAATGGACTTTCTCCAGTCGTGACGTCTCAGTGAAGAAATGCGTTGTCATGGGGAGTTTGACATATTACTTTCACCAGGATGTATACAGCCTCAATATTTTTGCCCTAATCTTATCATGTATATATATAATATTATATTTATATTTTATTCTTAAATCAGTTCCAGCTGTTGTCTTTAACAGGTTTCGTGTTTGTTTCATTCACTTGAACATCTTTTATTATGAAGGTCCGTCAACTTCCGTCTGTACTGTGGCTTCAGTGAAGGCAGCAGCAGGCTAACACACACACACACACACACACACACACACACACACACACACACACACACACACACACACACACACACACACACACTGTGTGTCAGTGCTGCAGTGCATGGAGAGGAAGGACAGACGGACGGACCTGCTGTGTGTGTGTGGCCGTCAGCGTCCTTCAGCAGCCCGCGCTGACGTTCAATCTCTTCTTCGTACTTTGAGATGGTTGTCTCCAGCAGCCCGAAGATCTCCTCCACGGCCGCGGCCAGCCGCTGGTTCACGAAAGCTCTCAGCGTTTGTATCGTGGACATCTTCACAACAACAGCCGGGCGGTGAGCAGCGAAGAGCGGCGTCGGCGTGACGCTCCTCCCGCTGGGCGGAGCGTCTGGAGCTCCTCCTTCCCGCGCTCCTTCTTCTTCTGCTGCTGCTGCCTCCTCTTTAGATTGCAGACGCTGTAATGACGTGTTTCCGCCCTCTGCCGTTTGTTTTGAATGTTATATGTATTTAATAAATCCACATTTCTGTTTTCTGTAAGTCTGAGTTTAAAATGTGCACAGTTCTACACATGAACACACCATGGATGTATTATTTCATGTGCATGTATTTATTTCATTATTGTTATATTTATATTATGTTATTTTATCACTTATATGAATGAAGTACATGTATTTACTTTTATTCTTCTTTATTTATGTTTATTGATTTTACATTCAACAACAACAATAATAATAATAACAGTAACAATAATAATGTTCCCTTGAACAGCCTGGTTTATATTTGTTATACAGTTGCACTGAGCGGGTATCATTCAGATTTCTCCAGCTGCTCCCAGGTCTGTGAACAGCTTCCTCCTTTGACCTGTGTGATTAAATTAAATTATTGAATTAAAAACCTATGAATTATTGACTTAAGGTGCTGTTTTGCAAATAAGAAATATCTCAAAAAAATCAGACTCATGTACATGTTTCTGTCATTAGCGGGCCTGACTATTTCAGTTCCCCGTGCACTCATCTGTTCCATGTGTCCAGTCAAAGCACTACATGGATATGCCTGATGATTGGAACAGTCGTAATGGTCTCTTCAGACAGCCTAGTAAAGTCAGCCAGTCATGTCTCTGGGCTCCTGAAGACCCTCTGCTCAGGTAGAAAACTGATAGTCTTTTTCCACATTTGTCCACAAGGAGGTGTTAAATAGATCCTCCTCACCACCCCTGAAAACGGGTGACATAACCCCTGATGAGTTCTTTCTGACTGAAATATTGCATCTATAATGTTCTTGCAACAGTGCAGATTTCATTTTCTGATTAAAGATAAGAGTGGGTATACTTTCTATTTTTATTATCTTCACAAAGTCACTTCATATTACTCTGAGCTGCAGCGATGGAATAAGAGTGTAACAGCATCTGCAGGCCATCAGAGAAAGTCCTTATACAACCTGCAGACTACTTCTAAACTCAGTTGTGTTAATTATACGTCTGGTGTTCATGATGCTTTGGGTATTGCGTAATGGCTGTTTTTAGGGCAAACAACACAGAGGAGCTGTCCATGACCGGTCTTTCTATTCTTAAACAGTGTAAGAAGTGGAGCCACTGTCAACACGTCACACAGCGCTCTGTGCTTTGATCTAGCTGTATTAAATCAGACCCTCTCTTATTGCATGTCAAATCATATTGTAAGATAAGCATGTCATCTAAGTCTAGCACATCACTTCAGTAAAAAGAGGACTGTCTCTATGCTCAGCAGCCACTATCAGCACTCATCTTACCAGACTTTTGTGCCTTGGTGTTGGTATTATCTGTGAAGAGAGATGAAGGTCGTTAAGATCTACTTCTTTTAATACATTGGACATTTGATACTTATTTATTATTAGAATCAACATTAAGAATGAACTTAAAATGAATTTTAAATTGATTATTTTATTTGAATACACTGTCCATAAAGTTGGAATCATTTTGCTTTTAGACACATTGCTCTTTTTATTTCTATTCATACACATTGGGTTAATTGTGGTTTAATTTTCATTGTGATATGTTTGGAAGAGATTATTCATTGTCATTTTATCATTCATTGTGATTCATTGTCATTTTGTCAGTCATTGTAATTGTACAATATGTTTGTGTTGATTTGTTCTGTACACGTGACATCCATTGCACGTCTGTCCGTCCTGGGAGAGGGATCCCTCCTCTGTGGCTCTTCCTGAGGTTTCTTCCACCTTTTTTCCCTGTTAAAGGTTTTTTGTGGGCAAGTTTTTCCTCACTGGAACCGAGGGTCTAAGGACAGAGGGTGTCACTCCCTGTACAGATTGTAAAGCCCTCTGAGACAAATGTACTTTGTGACTTTGGGCTATACAAATAAAATTTGAATTGATTTGATTAAATGATAAAGTTTTGAGTAGATACACTTTATCTATCAACAATAAATCATGAGAAGAAATGTGTTTTTAGAGTCTGAAGCAAAATGAAGATGTGATTCTTTATTAATATATTCACCAAACCTTTTAACTGGATCTTTGATCCACATGTTTTTACTCCTTGGCAGCACCTGTACCTCGGAGGTCTAGATACCAGACCTTCCCCTCCAGCAGATGGCAGTATGGCTTCACTAGAATCGACAAACACCACTGATTCTGGCAATTGATTTTTAAAATATATATGACTATTTTGGTTTGCTTTCATTATTATTTTATCAGTTTCTTACATTATAAATACTTTACTCAATACAATGTAAGTAAGTAGTGTTCTGTTTGACCAACAATTCTGTGGTTTAATTGTATAATTTGATTTCCATTATGGAATACAAAGAATAGAAACCCCTTCTGTAAGTGGCAGGAACTTGCTTGACAGATAGAAATGATAAAAAGCTTATCAGTCTGTGCCATGTCCAAACCCTTTTTGTTTACGAATAAACAAGTAACAGACACCACTCTAACCAGACCTCCTTAAAACTGGAACTAAGTATGTGTGGGATTCTCTTTACAGAAGAGACAGAGTACTAACCAACCTGCACAGAAATGTTTGGGGTGAAGAAGTGGACTGTGAAATCACTCAGTAGATGAGGTCTGATGGTGGGGGAAACTTTCCAGAAGCTTCGGTACTTATGGAGGATGATAAAACAAGAATCAGGATATCAACCTAACCCTAACCCTATACTAAATCACTGACATAGAATTAGTGGACAGAACTTCCAAGTCTAAAATGTAAGTAGTCACAAACAGTCAAATTAGCTATAAAGACCAAAACTGTGTACCAGGCTGTGAGCATGTTTATTTTTTGCTGTGAAGAGGACGTTAAATAAAAGGTAAAGAGCGAGCGTTAATGTAACATTAATGTAACCTGTAGGCCTGGGTGGGTGGACGGAGACAGTCAGTGTCAGAGGGGGGTACTGGCCTTGTTGACGAGATCAGTTGCAGACGGAAAGAATCTGTTTCTGTGATGTGAGGTTTTGATGGACCGCAGCCTCCCGTCAGAGGTGAGTGTTTGACGGAAAGTTGCAGCCAGTCACCTTTTCATCAGAGTGAATGAAACACTGACTTCCCTTGACCTTGGCAGTGGCAGCAGTGTAGCAGATGGTGATGGAGGAGGTAAGGATGGACTCAATGATGGAGGTGTAGAAGTGCACCATCATTGTGTTTTGCAGGTTGGATTTCTTCAGCTGCCTCAAGAAGCACATCCTTTGCTGGGCTTTCTTGACAAGGAAGCTGATAGCTGGATTAAAAACATAAAATAAAATAACATAACAAATTAACTCATAACTGCTAGCTGGATCACAGGTCAGCAGAGTCATGGTGGCGGGACATAAATTTAAGAAAGTGTAATTGGATACAAAATGTCCAATGTTGTTGTGGCACGGTTGATTACGATAAAATAAAAAAAGACAGTCTAGAGAGCCGTCTAAAAAATGGCCACACAGGTTCTTTCAATCAAAGGCAAAAAACCATGAGGTATCATTTAAAAAGTTCAGGATTTATTGCAAAATAAATACTAATAATAAAAAATAACCTGCCTAAAGTCTCATTCATCTGTGCAGCGGCTGCTCTTGCCCGGCTCTTCCTGCATACCAGGATCCTCGGCAAGTTGCTGCCCAGTTGTCGTTATTGTGTCCAATGGCTTGGTATCGCCTAGCCTCACACCAGGTCACTCAACTAAAACTGCTCTCCATTCAACAAAATCACAACTGTATGCACAATCAATCAATCATTAACCAGTCAGACTTTATTTGTATAGCACTTTGTGTTACAAAATGTTGTAACACAAAGTGCTTCACACATTAATAATGATAATATTAATGAGTAATGATAATATTAGTCTTAAGTTTGCTCTTAAAAATATGAACATTCTCTGCTGCCCTCAGGTTTTCAGGTCATTCCACAGACGTGGACTACAGTGAGAAAATGATGCCTCATCCAGTTTTTGACTAGTGCTGCCTCAGTGCTGTGATTGCCCTAAAACCAGACTGAAATCATATTTCAATCTTATATAGTATTTATATATTGTTATAGTTGGGTCCTGAGCCTGCTACTGCTCTGCCGTTTGACAGCGCTTCTTTTCATGGATTGTTTATGGCAGTTGCGTTGATCATAGTTTATTACACATGCGTATCATCTGATCATTTGATTCTAATTACAGAAAATAAAAAAGGTAAGATCTGAAAGTTTGTGAGCTTTATCTGATGTAGATGGCTGTCCCACAGCTGAACAGAAAAATGGTGTACATCGGTGAAACCATCAGAGACAGACATCAGCAGGCTGGCACAGGATAAAATTCATCTCACAGAATTTGTGGTTGTTGTTTTGCCAAATTAAACTGTAATTCTCACCTATGTTAGTCTTCTGCCTGACAGAAATAACTATTCTTTTTTCTAAGGAAAATCCACCATCTACATGTACTGCACTTCTCCTTTAAACAATAAAAAGTGACTTGGCAGAAGACTGTGAACAGTGCTCTGTGGTCCTGCAGCTTCTCTAATGGCTGACCAGCCAACAGAAGTAGTAAATTTCACTAATGACTTTCCAATGGTCTTTAATTCTCCATTTAGGAGGAGAGGAAATGTCAGGGCCGATGGAAAGGTTAATGTGACTTTCACCCACTAATAAACATGCCTTGATCAAAGAACAATGCAATTAAAAGCTTTATTTTATTCACTGGACATACACACACACTCATTCACGCATATATGCATATGCACACACACATACGCATACACATAGATATCACAACCATTTCCCAATTAGATTTTCAATTTTGAACTAAATGGATGAAGTTAATGAAATGGTCTTTTAACAGACTGATTTTCAGAGCAAGAGAGGGTGATGAATCTACAGAGAGGAAATCATTCAGATTGGTCCGAGAATGTAATATATTTAATAAGTACAACAGAATAAAGAGCTGATATTAAAGATTGAAAAATGGAATGATCACAACAAAAACAACTGCAGGCTGATGGAGGGGCTGGTGATAACACTGAATACTAGATGATGCTGTTTCTGCAGTTTTCTCAGGCAAAGAAGGCAAGCTGTAGTTTTGAATCCATTTGAGAGATTCAAATATATTAGTTGTTGTTTTGTGGAAACCAAACAGAAAGAAATCAACTTTTGAGTCTATAAGAAAAGAGCCACATTTATTTTCTACCCTTACAAGGCCCCAGAAGGATCTACAAATAGTGAGGTCTGAAGCCTTGTTTCTACTCTTAAGGGTAACACACTGGCAACATAGAATGTGCATTAAAACATCTGCACCCATTTTTATATATTAAGCTGCACACTTTCACAGTTTTGACACGCATCACAGGCAGGTTCACAATGCATTCCGCTGTCCTGTATTCAGCCCTATAGAAAAGCAGCAATGTTCTCACAATCACACAGTCACAGTGTTGAGTTTCCTGGCATGCCAATGCAGAAGGCTTTTACCACAACATCCACGGGGGGTCCGTGCTTCAAAGGTCCTGTGTGTATCAATAATTAATAATTAATGTTAATTAATCTCCTGGTCAATTCATAGATATGACATTCATAGAATAATTTTACAGTTACTACAACAAACAAATCAGTCACAAGGTCATTTTGATTGATCTCTTGATTTCAGTGAGCTTGTTCACATTTGCTCCCTTCTTAAGTGACATAATTAGTCTAACTTTAGTGTAGCATCCTATGACGTCATGATGTTTAAGTACATCATAAGCAATGTAGGTTGATTGAAAAGTTAAACGACTAGCTTGTTGACTAGTTGACTAGCTTGCTTAGTACAGACTGAGGCAAGCTGCTGAGCTGTTCTACATTTACTGAAGCATATCACACACACACACACACACACACACACACACACACACACACACGTGCACCCAGGGGCTGCTGGAGCAGCTGGAGGCCCACTGACCCTGAGAGAGAAGGTAGAATAACAGAGCCACTCCAGTTGTTCCAGTCTCAGTCTGCCATCATCTTCATTTTGCAGCCAGCGTCACACAGATAGTTCTAATAGAGTTGATGTTCTAGGCAACGACAACTACATTATTCAAAAGGAACATGCATAACTATTGGTTCTTACATCATTTTACTATCTTCTTTTTCTGCATCCAAACCTCTGTGGTCACTGTTGTGCTTTGAAAGTAATTTTGCTTTCTTTTGGCTTGTGTTATATCAAAGATTTTCTTCAGGTTCAGTCTGGGACAACTGGACTTGTAGAACCGTGAAGACGTTTCGCCTCATCCAAGATGCTTTTTCAGCTCTGACTAACTGGTGGGGAGTCAGAGTATTTATCCTAGGCAGGACTGTAGACCCGGCCACACCGTTGGTTCGTTAGTGCTCATTGTACTTGTCATGACTGTCGTCAGAGTTGTTTAAGTCAGCTGAGGTCTGGTGTGAATGACAGTCGTTCAGGTTACCTGAGCTCCAGTGTGGATGATGGTCATTAGAGTCACATGAGGCCAAGTGTGAAATGCTGTTCAGTCTCCTGGGAAGGGATGAAAGGACAGCACTGTAGGTGGGGGTTAGGTGGTGATGGAGGCCTACTCCTCTGTTGAGTGATGGTTTCTCTACTTTTACATAGATAGCTTCCTTCCCTCCTTTTTCGAACCACATGTCTTCCCTGTCCAAAATGTGAATCAAGCTATGGCCAGTTGCCCCAGATTTAACCCTTCTAGGACAGTGCTTCACAACCTTTTTACCTTGAAGTCCAGCCTACTTACATCAAAGACAAGCTGAACCCTCCACGCTGTGATGTAATGTATTTTGATGTGGTTCTCCTGTGCACCCAAAACAGCCGTTCAGAGCTGCTACACTTTTGTCGCGTTTAATCAGGTGGGAGTAAGTTGGCAGGAGATGCAGTGGAATGTGGTCTGTAGTCAAAAGTTTGGGTGCTGAAGTTCTGAGATATGTTTGATGAAAATTGTGTGCTACAATAATATGACATGTTTCTCTTGTAATGTCTTGTCTTTTTACCCACTTATGTGTACATTTGTACATCAAATGTTGTTAATCATCATCAAGTTGACGTATATGTTGAAACTCAACGTATCAGTAAAATACGTATATCATTTGTTTTCATCAAATAGACAATCTTGCTGTACACTCTACAGCATAAATACGATTTTATTTCTTTTTAGAATGTTATCTAACCTTAACCAAAGTGTTTTAGTTGCATTAACCTCATCAAAGACCATAGTCTGGATGTGAACCCAAAACTTTGATGTCACAGTCCTGCATGCACCCTAACTACGTCCTGGCAACTCCAGCATAATACAGGGCCCTGTTTGGGTGGAGACCCATCACCATGTCTTTCAGTGACTTGCGCTCTCTCAAGTGTTTTGCTAAATTTTTGTTCTTATTTTATATTTTATTTATAGAACACTTTTCATGACACTCAATGACACTTTACAGGAGTTCAATCATGAAACAACACAATAAAAGTATGCATCACTTATTAGTGGTGCACAACATTAACCACACATTAAAGGCAGTTTTAAAAAAGTGATTTTTGATTTGAATGTAGACAGATCTCTCTGAAACAACATGCCGATCTTTCTTAGCCAACTCTCTCTCTCTCTGTGTCTGTGTGTGTGCTTGCGTGCATGCATGTGTGTGTGTGTGTGTGTGTGTGTGTGTGTGTGTGTGCGTGTGTGCAATAGCAAATTGCTGACTTCATTAAGGCAGGCCTCCTATCCTCACTCATTTAATTACTACAGAAAAGGTTAGTGCCACAACGCAATTTACCAAATGTGATTTCTTAGCAGCTATTAACAGTGCGTGTGGTTGTGTATGTAGTGACAGAGAGGGGGAAGGGAATGGTGGGATGGTGTCTTTTGTGCTCTGTGTGAGTGTTTGTGTGTGTGTTGGGGGGGGGGATTTATTAGTTCTTTGTAGAATATAAACGTAATTTATAAAAACCCAATCAGCCATAGTCAGGTGAGACTTGTGTGAGGGAACAAAATCACTGCAGTCAGCAGCTGGATTCATGTTTTACCAAACACAGTGAGCACATCAGCCTCATCAACTGTTCCATCTCTAATTCTGTACTTTTGATGTGTGGTGCAGCCAAAGAACCTTAAAGTTCCCCATGAAGTCACAGTATTTTCAGGTATTCTTCATGGTATTTTAGAGTGTGTCATATCCTGATAAACCATAAAAAGTTGCACTTGGGGGTGTGTACTAATTTTACATCCATTGAAACGCTTTCTCTCTTCTGACACTGCTGGAGTGGAGTGTTTCCTGTATTCAAATACTCACTTGCTCTGCATGCTGGAAATGTGACTGTTTCTGCAATAGTGTAGTTATGCAGCCTTTGCTATTTTGGCCACACACATTTTTCTCACACTTCTTCCCTTAAAAAAAGTATTTTACAGTCTTACTGAGGCACTGTAAAGCTTCCACTACAAACTATTGTCTGTTTTATATAATGATCATTATGTTAAAAAAATATGTTTCTCTTAGTTTGAATTTGTATCATTAAAAATGATTCAATCATTTTTACTTTTTTCACAATAATAATAAAAAGAAATTTCCACAGACCCCCTGCAATTTCCCAACTGACATGCCATTCAGCACAATGCTGCTCACTCCTCCTCTCTTTCAGTTAGTAGTAGGGATGGGGATGGGGATGGGGATGGGGATGGGGAGATAGGGCTGCTGATCCTAAAGCTGGCGGCACCGGTCAGGGGCAGAAGAATGAATAGATTCATAAAAGTTTGCCTGCAATGATTACATGTCGGCTAAAAGAGAAGATGAATATAAACATTTGTGAAGATATGGGATCAATTTCACTGTGAATAAGGACCCCTGTCAGTCACTCATTGGCCCTTGCCCTTAGACATATTGCATATTATCCAATGTGTGGTGAGTCTTTGAAGGTTGGTTTAAGTTTAGTATCAGAGCACAAACATGGCAATGTTGCTGGGCGATTGTATTGTGATGTAGAGGGGACCTCTGCTGGCTGTCAGTCACCCAGTATGGTGAGGTGTAACCAAATGCAACCATGATTGAAATAGGGTTAATTTTTTGACTTTTTATCTTCATCCTGTTACAGTATACACACTGCAGTGAAACATAAAAAATCTATAAATTCATCCTTTAAATTTCATGCACCCCAAGTGCTCTCTCGCCTTCTCGATGTAAACATCTTGAATTTAAAAAACATCAAATTGAACATTTTCTGTGATGTGGCCCCTCGGCCCCCTTCTCTAGTTCCGAGTGTGTCAGGGTCTTTATCAGCTAAATGTTAATCACTGACCTGCAGTAAGCCGTTAATTGAGACTCTGCGAATTAAAGATAATAGTCATTAGAGCGAGGAGAGAGATCACCCATTACACTGGGACAGGAGATGTCACAGCTCTAAAGAAGAATGATGGCTCTCAGTGTCAAAAGCATGACAGCACAGAGCATGAAAGAAGGAAAAGGATTAAGATGGCGACACATTGTTCCAGCTGCTTTTATGAAAGACAGTACAGCATATGAATGTCCTGTGAAACATATACATATATTACCAGTTCTATGAGGATTTCAGTTTTATATAGAAAATTGAAGAATATGGACTATCAGAAACCGATGAACTTCATTGTACCGTCTGCCATCCAGTGATTCTTTTTAGTTGTTGTTGTGTCTTACCATGCAATAAGTATAGTTTGTGTAATGCACAGTGATACAGTTTGCATTTGTTGTGTTGGTGCTGTACTGCTTCATGCTTCATGTTGGCTTATTGTGGCCAGCCACGTGTGCTCGGTTGTTGCAATGATGCAGAGTGACATTTCCTTAGAGTCAATATGCTACAGTGCTGTGATGTTATTTCAGTGCAAGTTACATATTAAATTCTAGAAAATACACCCTGTAACATCTGTTAATTGTTTATAATATGCATGTGTGTGTAAGGTGTAGTGTACATACACGTATCCAGGGCAGTGCACGCTACAGAAAATACGTGGCATGCATTTTAGTTCATTTCTTTCTAATGTGTTTAAGACTATCAGTTGTTTTGTTCAGAGGTACTGTTAGCATACAGTACAGGTTACAGTATAAAATTCACGGCAGAGGCTAACCGTGTTTACATTAAATGAATCTAACGGGTGATTCAATTATTATAGCCATCTCTATCATTATGATTTGACTTATTTTCATGACTGATATTCATTTTCTAAATGATGGTATGTAAATCCAAAACTGCACTTCTTCAGCTAACAACACCAATAACCAATTTACATTAGTGGTTCAATTTGACCTCAAGTGGCTCCTGTAATCATACAGACTGGGCTGAACACGCCCATTTCATGCTGTTTTCACTCAGGAGGTATTAACAACACTAATATCACATGATATATTAGTAATTGACTGGGTGATTGTGTGGTAATCCTGTCTACATTTTTAAAGATGTGACACAGATAATCAAAATACTTCTCTGGGTCAGTTTGACTTGATTAGTCTCATATTTCTCAGATCTCATGAATGTCAATATGACTACATATGCTTTTAACTGTAAGACATAAAATCTGGACATGAAATATAACACTGCATGTAACATAAGAAAAGGAAAAAACTGTGAACTTTTAAACAGACTCTGCATAATGTAACAACTTTATAATAAGTCTGATTGCATTCAACAGGAAATAATAAGTCAATTATGAGACTGATCAAATATTTTCACATAACAATGGTAGTCTTGAAATCATTGACATGGGTTTAATGTGAGTGTCTGAAGATGTCTGTGGTCTTCTTTCCACAAGAATGTCTGTGTTTGTGTGTGTAGTAAAAAAATAAAAGGAACCTGCAAATGATAAAATCCCTTGGTCCTATGAGGCAACTGTGTCTCCT
The DNA here is from genome assembly GCF_000972845.2 of Larimichthys crocea. NCBI lineage: Eukaryota > Metazoa > Chordata > Actinopteri > Sciaenidae > Larimichthys > Larimichthys crocea. Next base: position 21,864,351 of record NC_040031.1, on the reverse strand, counting down.
AAAATTTTCTTCAAAGGAACCATGTGATTTAGTGGTATCTAGTAGTGTAGTTGGTGCTTGCAACCACCTTGCCTCATCCTCCTGTTCCAAGCACAAAGGAGAAACTACTGCAGCCACAAAACACAAGAAAAATGGGCCAGTAAGGATTTTTTTGAACTGTGAATCGTGAAAATCTCTAATCACTAATATCTCTGCTGGGACAACCTGAAACACTGGAGTGAAGTTCTTCAGGTGACACACTCAGGCATTTTTCACAAAGGTTATCTGCTAACTAAAGACGTATTCATTTTGCATTGCTATAGGATGTTTGATTGTGTGGTGTTTTTATGTAAATGCTTTGATCAACTGTGTTTTGGACGGATGGCGCAAATGGCGTAGGAATCCCTCATACTATAGTAATTCAGACCGATAATATCAAATGAGGAACACAGCAAGAAGCCTGGACAGGAGACTGAATGAACACCCAAACCTGACAATCATCACAGAGTGAACACAGCATGTGGACGGTCTTTAAAGTAGACTGACTGAGGATATGTGTCTAAAAGGTGATATTTAGTGTCCCCAATGTTCAGTAAATGTATGCAGATGAAAGTAATGTACCTAAAAATGACATAATCTAGCAGCATGTGTGTGCCTACATATGTCAGTGTGTGTGTGTGTGTGTGTGTGTGTGTGTGCACTTGTGTGTAGGCATGTACACTGCTGCTGGGTTAAGGACTTACAAAGCAAGTCAAGGGCTAGGCTCCAACTCACAATATTGTAAAGACAAACTCCAGCCCCTCCCTCCTTGAAGTAATTACTGTCCATTTAGATGATTACCTGTAATTACTTGTTAGCTGTCAGCATCAGACAGAAACTCAGCTTCTGAGACATGAGGAGGAGGACGGGGAGGACACAGAGGTGGAGGAAGGTAGAATTGGAGGAAAAGTTGGAAGGGGGCAGAGGTGGAAGGAGTGTGAGATGACAGAAGGAGGAGGACAGAGAGGAGCAAGTGATGGAAAAGGAGGTGTAGTGGTGGGGGTAGAAGGAGACGGAGGAGAAGCAGCGGAGGAGGAAGAAGAGGAGCTGAGGACAGAGAGCAGAGTGTTGACATGTGTTTCTGTCAGCCAGGGTCAAGCGGTTGTTGTCTCTTCTTTCAGTTGCTGTCCATCAGAGAGTGCCAGTGAATTAATCTCCCCTTCATTTGCAGAGATGAAGCAGACCTCTGACAGCAGCAGTAATTGCAGGGCTACTGATCTGCTCTCTGATGACAGCGATGCTGCTTTTTCCACAAGTCATGTGACAGTCAGGCAATAATGTTAAGAAATGACACACTTGCATCCTTTCTGTTGCTACAGGAACTCATTGCTGTGATGTTATTCATGCCTATTGAGCTACAAGCCTCCAGTCATAGTTTGTGTAATAAATATCCATAGATCTTTTTTCTTAGGTCTATTCCAAATCGAATTTTCTTTGCGTTATATTTATTGAAATACCAGAAAAATGAGGAGGCATGTTGCTGCCCTATCCATATATCCTGTCTGATTGTTACTGCATATGTGCAAGAGACATGGCTTACTTGAAGTTTCCATAATCAGCACTGGCCTATATTACAATATTAAGTCAGCCATTTTCTGAAGAGCCCTCCAACATGGCAGTCCTGCCTTGCAGCTAATCCAACCTCCATCCGTTTTCCATAACCACTTATCCTTAGGGTCGCAGGGGTCTAGCTGGCACTGGGTAAAAGTCAGGCTACAATCTGGACAAGGTGCAGTTCATGACAGGGCTGACACAAACAACCCTTCAGACTCACAATTTAGTGAGTCACCAATTAACACAGGTTGTTGTGAACCAATCACTAACTAACCATTGCGCCCCAACAAATCTAAAAATGGGCAAGGAGGTGGAGCATGCTGAATGAAATTTAAAGGATGAATTTATAGATTTTTTATGTTTCACTGCAGTGTGTATACTGTAACATGATGAAGATAAAAAAAAAAATAATGCTCAGGCTGCTGAATGAAGCCTGTACGCATAACTTTAATCCTTAATATAATGTGAACAGGTGAGTTGTATATAAATTCACCCTCAGTACAGTTGTCATGAACGGGGAAATTAGCTACAGAGACCAAAACTGTTTTTTGTACCAGGCTGTAAACATGTTTATTTCTGCTGTGAAGTTGGACATTTGGACATGGGGACTTATGGAGACTGACTCACTTCTGGAGCCAGCCTCAAGTGGACGTTTGAGGAACTTTCATCAAGGAGGTTATGTTTGCAGTGCTGTTTGTTGGTTTGTTTGCATGTCAGTAGCATGAGATATATATGACACACCTCTGTCATTGTCCTGCTGCTTAATCAACATCTTGATATGTTACACCCGTCAGGAAGGAGAAATTCTCAAATGAAATTACAACACATTTGTAAACTAAATCTGTCTTTTGTGTGATCTTTTACATGTGAAAAATGGGAGCAAAAACAAAAGTGCTTCATTAATATGATATGTGTTTCATATGATTTGTTGAGTGTATAAAGGAAAAAAAAAACCTTACCTTTCAGAACGATACAGTATACAGTGGCAGCCTCATAGCTGGAAGAAGGGTTAGAAATATAATTATCTCCTGATGTGAGGACGAGTACAAAGCAAAGATGAATGGACAGAGGGAGGGAATGATGGAGGAAGAGAGGAGGGAGGGCAGAGAATAAGGAGGGAATGGAGAGATATCACCCGGTTACAGACATGAGTTTAAAGACATTAATAAGACTAATAGAGAACACAGGACATGCGTTTAATGTTCAGGTCAGCAGCATCTGATCATACATTAGCCTGCAGTGCTTCAATCTCATTCACTGCTGAGAGACAGGCCACATCTGACTGTGTGGCTGACACGAACTGGCTAAAATATGAACATATTCACAACTGCTAATTATAGTAATGCTTTTAACACTGCTGCTCTGACTTTAATTAAACACAGGGCCAACCCCTGGCATATGCAAATGCTGTGTAAAATGACTGTGTGGAGCAGTGCTTTATAGAAGAATGACAGAATCAGTAGTCTCAGCAAGAGCCCCGTAACAACAAAGCCTTCTCGTGGCCATAGTAATTATGAAGGGACTTTAACACTGGAGACCGCTGTGTGCTTCCAGTTTCCAACTGACAATGTAGATTGTTTTTTTTTTTCATGCTCATAATCGTTCCATAACCTTAAACAAGCAATTATAACCATAATGGTGACGGTTCCCTAACCTTAATGAATCTCACATCATTTTAACCCAAACCAGGACGTCTCCTCAGACCTACCCAAATCATTTGTGTGACTAAATTTTGAAAACCTTGATCACATCATAAAATGGATTTGTTTTATAATACACAGATAAATGATGCCGCCCTGTTGAGAGGGATGTCAGATCAGAAAACACAGCCGTTCTAGAGAGCACTTTGTCATTTACCTCGGAGGACTTGTGGTGCAGTAGACTGCTGATCCTTAAGTTTAGTGAAAGAAGTGAAAACGGATTTATCTGTCATGCATACAATAGAAAAAACAGGAATTTATTACAAGCAGCATTTATCTTGGAATATTGAGACATATTTTGGGTGAGCTTATTAATATGAATGACTGTTCAGACCAAACTGGATCTAGTCTGTTCCAATCTGGTTGGACTTTCATAATTGGAAGCATGGTTTCTGTAATTGGAGTTAATTATTGACCAAGCACGTTTAAGTGGACTTTAGTGGCATACAGGCAGAATTTGAACCATCTGATGCGATTTAGCTTTTAATTTGCTTTTTTAAACAACATGTATCTGCATTCATATGCAGAAATCTGTGTAGTGATTAGCCAAAATGTATCTGTCTTGCATTTTGAGTTACTAACTTGATTATAGACTGACTACACCTTAAGGCATTGGTCATTGACCCCAGAGGCTAAATCACCATCAGATGATAGCTGATGGGTTCAGAGATTTGACTCAGCATGACTATTATTCATGCAAAAAATTATTCTATGTTTCCTTTCAGCCAGTCACACTGTTAGGTACTGTAGTTCACTTATCTTTGTACTTTAGTGCCCAGACAACCACATGACAAAATATTAATATCAAGTCAGTCAACTGTGGTTGGTTATTGTCTTTTCACAGGTACATGTTCAGCTATACATTTAGTATAAAGTAAGCACAAGGTACTGCAGAGGACCAGCTGTGACTGAAGACTGAAGACTGAACTTATGTGATTCTTTGCTGACTGCTGCACAATCTCGACCTTTAGACCTGCTTATTTCCTTCACATACTTCAAGGATTTGTCTGGGTCTTGTCATTTCCCCACTTGTCCACCAGATACCCTCAGAGTTTTCTCTTCTCTGTACACACCTCGCACATCATCTCTGCAAAATTGTCAGTGTTGCTTAGTGAAGTAAAAACTGACACCAGAGACCAGGTAACCTGTATGTGGTCTGCGGCTGAGGCTGAGTTGAGCATGGTGGTTTCAGTTAAATGTTAAAGTTAAAGTCAGGGCCGGTTTTTGCTATGGGCAATGTGGGCGACCACCCAGGGCGCAATCTATGTGAGGGCGCACGAGCGCCCTGAAAAAAAACACAAAAAAAACTCTCCAGCTTTCTATACCGCTCATTTCCACGTCAAGTTAGTGGAGTGGGCGCCCTCAGTGGGGGGGGGTCAAAATCATCCCTCTTCTAAAATGGTCATCCCTTCTTCCATCCCTTATGGCATTTTATCAATGCATGTGAAAATTACTTATATTTAACACTGGAAATAGAATTACCATTCGACATTTAGGGGGGCTTTATGATAATCAGTCTATTACCTATGTCAGCGGTTTTCAAAGTGTGAGGCGCGCCTCCCTTGGGGGGCGCCAGAGGACTTCAGGGGAGGCGCGGCGGGGGAAAAAATAAAAATATATCTTACAAAGATATGTGTCTCATCACTGTGCGATGAAAACTCGGCGAGCTAGCACCAAAGAGTAGCAAAAAAAATCCACAAAACGACACAGTATGTCTGATCTTTGCTGTTTCGTGTCAAAAGTTCTATTTCAGCGCGAAGAAACGCTGCTAATGTCTCCTGTTAATGTCTCCTGCTAAGTCTCTGCTAATGTCTCCTGCTATGTCTCCTGCTAATGTCTCCTGCTATGTCTCCTGTTAATGTCTCCTGCTAAGTCTCTGCTAATGTCTCCTGCTATGTCTCCTGCTAATGTCTCCTGTTAATGTCTCCTGCTAAGTCTCTGCTAATGTCTCCTGCTATGTCTCCTGTTAATGTCTCCTGCTATGTCTCCTGTTAATGTCTCCTGCTATGTCTCCTGTTAATGTCTCTGCTTTAGTTTGAATCAGTCATGAAGCTCCTGGTTGTTACATAAAGACAAAGAGGCTTTGACAGTGAAGTGTGACCTCTTGCTGCGATATACTACCTTTGGGTTTACTTCATTCTGGATCGTCATT
>NC_040031.1:21807894-21856397 GCF_000972845.2 Larimichthys crocea | reverse complement strand
GGGGGTCAAAGGGACATGTGGGCGGTACTAATAGATTCTCCTGACTCTGATTGGTCGACAGGTGACAGGGTCAATCATCCCACTCTGTGTTGGCGCTACCTGCTGCTTCATATTCTTTATACCGCGTGTTTCAAACTCGTGTCGTCTTAAAACCATGTCTCCTGCTAATGTCTCCTGCTATGTCTCCTGCTAAGTCTCTGCTAATGTCTCCTGTTAATGTCTCCTGCTATGTCTCTGCTAATGTCTCCTGCTCTGTCTCTGCTAATGTCTCCTGCTCTGTCTCTGCTAATGTCTCCTGCTCTGTCTCTGCTAATGTCTCCTGCTATGTCTCCTGCTAAGTCTCAGCTAAGTCTCTGCTAATGTCTCCTGCTAAGTCTCTGCTAATGTCTCTGCTAATGTCTCCTGCTATGTCTCCTGCTATGTCTCCTGCTAATGTCTCCTGCTATGTCTCCTGCTGCCTCTGAGGCAAATGTACTTTGTGACTTTGGGCTATACAAATAAAATTGATTTGAATTGATTTAAGTCTCTGCTAATGTCTCTGCTAATGTCTCTGTTAATGTCTCCTGCTATGTCTCCTGTTAATGTCTCCTGCTTATGTCTCCTGCTAATGTCTCCTGCTATGTCTCCTGTTAATGTCTCCTGCTAAGTCTCTGCTAATGTCTCCTGCTATGTCTCCTGTTAATGTCTCCTGCTAATGTCTCCTGCTATGTCTCCTGTTAATGTCTCCTGCTATGTCTCCTGTTAATGTCTCTGCTTTAGTTTGAATCAGTCATGAAGCTCCTGGTTGTTACATAAAGACAAAGAGGCTTTGACAGTGAAGTGTGACCTCTTGCTGCGATATACTACCTTTGGGTTTACTTCATTCTGGATCGTCATTGGTGGGTCAAAGGTGAATGTGGGCGGTACTAATAGATTCTCCTGACTCTGATTGGTCGACAGGTGACAGGTGTCAATCATCCACACTCTGTGTTGGCCTACCTGCTGCTTCATATTCTTTAATACCGCTTGTTTCAAACATTGCGTCGTCTTAAAACTCGAAGTCTTCTTTCCTCCTCCTTAAATTGTGTTTTTTTAAGTGAAGATGTTTTTTAACAAAAATGTGTTTAAATGTATTTAAATATGTTTAAAAACACACAAAGATGTTAAAAACATACACAAAGTTGTGTTTAATAAAATATTTGAGCACATTCACAAATAAAGATATTTAAAATGTTTTTACAAATATGTTTAAAAAACATGTGAATGACATGATGTCCATAGTTAAGTGGTTATTGTTTCTTTCTGATAAATAGTATTGTCTTGTGCAGGCCATGCAACTGAGAATGTAAGCTATGAATCAGATGGGATTTAGGATTTGCCATGTCTAGCAAGTCACCCTAAAATTGACTAGAATGCAGGAAATTGCATCTAAGAAATACAAAATTTTCGGGGGGAGGACCCCCAGACCCCCCTGCTGGAAAATATGTCACATAAATGAAAAATTTCACCATCCCCCCTGGTTTCATTTTACAACTTGACTACTGGGCACCCTCATTGTCACGTCAACTTACTGCTGAGTCATACAGGTTGTGTGTGTGTCTGAAGAGGCAAGGTGGAGGGGGCGAGGGATAGACTGATCCCAGGCAGCAGGCCACACAACACAAACTGCTTCAAATAAATTGTATTTCATTCATAGAATTAACATAGACCCATATACCTACATGTAATTAATTGGGTTATGTGAAAAATCTGTTCAGTCATCTACGTGACCTCACGTGACTCCGGTTGATTGACGGGTGAACCGACGGTGTTGGCAAAGGTACAGTGGTTAATGATGTGGAGTCTTCATCATGGACCAAAGTAAAAAACCAAAGAAGCATCAGGTGCCCAGTTTAGAAAACAAAGAAAAGAAGAAGAGGAGAAACGTGCCAAAGATAAAGGTGTGCAGATTTCTGTGAGTGACGTCAGTGACAGCAGCTATAGGCTGTTTATCGGCCTCTTGACAATATGTTGCTATCAGCCACAGAAGATGACTGGATTTGGTCGTATTTAGTTTTGCTCAACTAGCAACTATTAGAACTGACATCATGTCATGCAACTAATTTCACCCATAGGCAACCTAGTCTGGTTTGTGTTTGCAACACAACAAGTGCAGATTCACACAGACTGTGGGATCTTTTATTACTGTACACTAATGCTAACTTAAACAACCTCTAATATACAGTGACATGGCATTTTGTAAGCTACATGTGATATAGCTTTTTAAATCATTTGTAGTATGTTATGCTTAGTTTATAGGATGTTAACAAATGTTATTAAAATGTGCATCATGGTCATTTTAATTGGGTAACTGATGCATGTGTGATGTGAGGGTGATCTAACTTACACATTGTATCTTAATTTCAGGGGCACTTCTGAAATATTCTGGAGCGATTTACATCTGTGTTTATATACTGTATTTCATTTATTTATCTTGTGTTTTGTGTGTTCTTGTTACCTTTTATATATAATAAAGTCATACAAATCTAAAACATTGTTGTGTCTGTGCAGGGGTTCCAGTATTTAACCAAGTACTACTACCAGCACAGTAACATGCTGTAGCTGCAACGAGTACTGCAAAAGTGCGTACTGTAGAACAACAGATGAAAAACATAATGAGAACAGTGCTGTGCTCTATCAAACATGATTTTTCTCCTGCAAATGCTATCAGTGTAGTCTGTTCCTCCTTACCTCTGATTTTATTTGATCCAGATCGTCAACCAGTGAATGTGAATTACGCTTCACACACATTTAGTATCTTGCTGAAGGACACAAAGCCACAGCTGCCCCTCAGCCTAATATAACGAGAAACCAACAATCAATGCTGTCATTTCTCCTGTGAGGACAGTCTTTGTCTCATCACTATAAGAAAAGACTGACTGACTCCCAGACAAGTAAAAGAAAATTAGTGAAGATATTTATAATCATCAAATCACATATTTTTTAACATTTCAAACATGTTGAAAAGTATGCTCCTGAAAGATGGCAAAGAGCAAATGTATATGTGTGTGTGTGTGTGTGTGTGTGTGTGTGTGTGTGTGTGTGTGTGTGTGTGTGCGTGCATGCGTGTGTGCGTGCATGCATGCGTGTGTGCGTGCATGCATGCGTGTGTGTGCATGCGTGTGTGTGTGCATATTTATAGTGGTGTGTGTCATCTAACATCAAGTTACAACATGTGATTAGTATGAACAGTATGTACAGGCACAGGTATTATTATTCTGTCAGCTAAAGAAGGAAATCTATGTATGTGAAGAGGAGTTAAATGTACTTAAAAAAAAAGATCAGACGCAGCAGTGGAAGCAGAGAAAGTAAAAAATATGATTGAATGTGTGATTATTGAAAAGAAACTTCAGACTGTACATGTGTAACGGAGTTAAGGTGAGGATGATTCTACTTGCCATAAAAAATAAAAAATAAAAACTCCCACACTCACACACTTTATTGTCCTATTGACCTTGCAGGCAGCACCTCTGTAGTTTAGGGTCGTACATCCCAGGGGAGAGCAGCAGTCGGACCTTGCTGTCTCCCCGGTAGGTGCATGGGTTGTGAGCTCTGCTATTGTTTCATATTTCTTACACGTGGTTAACTAACCTGTACTTTCTTTTCGTTTTCCAACAGTGACGGCCTTCTTCTGTGAAGTACACAATGCAACGGGAGAGTACAAAGCCGCTACATATGCCACCAAAATACATGAGTTATATTATTTTTTAGGTTATTACAAGACCGGATTTTAGACTCACCATACACACAATGTAGTTGCATAAAACATCTTTATCATACATATGCTAAACAGGTTAATCCTGTATTATGGTTCAAGTTCATGTTCTTTATTGGCATTCCCAATCATATTGGCTGTGTTCTCAGGCTCCCTCCAACAATGCTAATACACTATAGAATAAAATGTAATATGGACAATACTGTGGTAGAGTGGTGAACATACGTGATAAATGATGGTAACAGCTTGTGTCTCAGTTTTAAATTATAGATGGTCTGCTTCAGTTTGTTACATTTCTCCATGTTTTTGGGTGCAGACACAAATGTTGGTCTAAAAAGTAAATCTATACTGAATCACATTGTCCAGTTGGGGAGCACTACCATGGCCCTAAGTTGAACAACAATGAATGACAATAATAAAAGGCTTATTTTTCCAAGGACAGATGTTTGCAGGCTGTTCATACATCTATATTTCTAAATATGCAACTACCATCCTCAATTAGCTTTACTTGAATTAACCAGAAAAGATAAAACCCTGACAGTTATACAAACTCACAGACAATAAATGGATCAGGTAGAAATGTGTGTGATGTGATTATTCACATTGTTACTAATTAACTACCTTTCACTTCACCAGCGTTTTTTTTTTTTTTTTTTAAACAAATGCTCTCGTCAGTATAGCAGAAACATTCACATTAATATAGTCAAGAAATGATTTCCATGTTCTTTCAAAGGCATTTGTTTTGGAGTGCAGAAGACGAGTGACAAAGTCCAGCGGTATGTATTCCATTATTGTCCTGTGCCATCCCGACACCGAGGGTGTCAGGGGGCTGGTACTGGAAAGGAGAACCCAAAAGCACGACTCAGAGGCAGACAAGTTTAAGGGATAAGCAGTTTAGTCAGTCCAAAGTACAGGCAGGGTCAAAACCAGGAGAGGAGAAAGGCAAATCCGACATGGGCAGGCAGGAATCCAAAGTACGAAACAGGCAAAACAGGGTCAGAACAGGAAGCCTAAACAGAAATCACTGGAGAGCATGGCAAAACTACAACAAGACAACCTGGCAGGGATGAAGTGGAAATAAACCAGTATATATATGCTGAAGGACTGAGCAAATGGACTGCAGGTGAGGAGATGGGCGGGGAGTGTAACTATGTTACAGAGGGGGCCTTATCCGTGATCCAGTGCATAAGAATATTTTTCCAGGCACAGAATGTCAGAACATTGTATAGTTTTTTCTGATACATATCAGTAACACACTCATTTGAAAGTCCCAGAAGAAGGGAAACCGGGTTCCAGCTTTTCTTTTTAAAACCTTCTGCATTTCAAAGAAAATATCATTCCAATGAGTAAGGTCACCAATTTCTGTTTTACATTTAAGACAAACTGGAGAGACATCTTGTCTATATTTGGAGAGAAGGTTGGGGGCAACATGTGCTCTATGCAGAATCTTTAATTACATCGCTCTTGTCCGGTTACAGACAGTTATGTTCCTTGCATTATCCCAGATGTTGTCCCACATCTCCTCTATTATCTCAACCCCCAGTTCCCTCTCCCAGACTTCTTCCAGCGTCCGAGCGCCCAAACTTGAGCAATCTCCCAGACTGGCATAAAAGGTTCTGATGGCAGCCTTTCCCCGAGAGAGAAGTACTTGTTTCTCTCTCTGTGTGACATTCACATCAGCAAGCAAAGATGTATCTTTTATAATAAAATCTCTGACCTGAAAGTAATGAAAAAGATCATTCCTTGATATGTCATATTTTTCCATAACCTGATTAAAGGTCATGAGGGTAGGACCAACAAAAAGATCCCCCAAGGAAACGATTCCCTTAGCTGCCCAGCATTTAAAAGCTCCGTCTAAGGTTCCCGGGAGAAAATTAGGGTTGTCAATGATCGGGGACTGACGTGAGTCCTGATCTGTCTTCCATATGCCATGTGATCCTCCATGCTCTAACAGTATTAATTGTAACTGGATTGTTGCAAAGCTTTTTGATACATTTCAGTTTATCAATAAAAAATAGATTTTTTAGACGACAGTTGGATAAGGATTTCTCAATATCAAGCCAGATTGAGGAAGCATCATCTTTGATCCAATCAGCTATATATCGTAAATGGGCACTCAATTGGTACCTCTTAATATCTGGGAGGTCTAGCCCACCCCTATCATTTGGTGACTGCAACACTGACAACCTGATCCGTGGTCTTCGTTTACTCCAAATAAATGAGCTAAACCACCCTTTGAGTTTTTTAAAACTATTTTATGATTAAATAAAATGGGAATCGTTTGTATTGGATAGAGCAGGAGCGGAAGAACATGCATTTTCAAAAGTGAGATTCGGCCTAACCATGATATGGGAAGGTCGTTCCATCTCTCCAAATCTTGTTTGATTTTATCAAATAGTGGGTTAAAGTTAGCTTGGAATAACAGATTAAATTTAGATGTAATATATATACCTAAGTATATGCAACCAGTGGAGGACCATTTAAATGGAAAAGGATTAGGATTATCTGGTGGATGTTTTAGATTACCTAGGGGCATTGCCTCTGATTTGGAAAAATTGACTTTATATCCAAAAAAGACAGCATACTGACCAATAATCTGGATAAGACGAGGGACTGATACCAAGGGGTTAAACATAAATAACAACACATCATCTGCATATAATGGAATTTTATGAGATTTTTCTCCCACATCCAGTCCAACCATTAATGGGTCTCGTCTAATGGCTTCTGCTAAGGGCTCAATAGCCACTGCAAATAAAAGTGGTGACAGAGGACAGCCCTGTTTGCTGCCCCTCTGGACTACAAAATTTGGGGACCTAAGTCTGTTGGTTAGAACTGCAGCCAAGTTATCACCTAAGCCAAACCGATCAAGCGTAAAAAATAAATAAGACCATTCAACGAGGTCAAAAGCTTTTTCTGATCCAGGGAAATCACAAGACCATCAATTTCCTGCTGTTCAGACAACTGGATAATATTTAGAAACCTTCTGATGTTGTTATAGGAATTGCGGCCCTTAATAAAGCCAGTTTGAGCCTCCTTCACTATAAATGGTAGAAGGCCTTCCCGGCGTCTTGCCAAGATTTTGGAAAGGATTTTTAAATCCACATTCAGCAGCGAGATCGGTCTGTATGAGGCACAATCCTCAGGGCATTTCCCTTTTTTGAGAATCAGTGAAATATTAGCTTCCCTTAGTGATGGTGCGAGAGTGCCACATTCAAAAGAATGATTAAACATATTTATCATAGGTTCTAATAAGATGTTTTGAAATCCTTTATAGAATTCACTACCAAGGCTGTCCGAAGAAGTTGAATGGCCGCACACAGTTCAGCCGCTGAGATCGGGGCATTTAATTTAGATTTCTGATCTTGTGATATGGTTGGGAGATCAAGTTCAGAGAAGAAAGCTTCCATTAAAGTTTTAGCATTGTTAGCTTGTTCCGACTGATATAACTTTGTATAGACATTTGTGTTAATTATTTTAGAATCAGAGGAGCAAGTGCCTGACTTGTCTAAAATTGCCTCAATAATTTGAGAGGCCCTACACTTTTTTGTTAAGTATTTTCCTGGTTTGTCCCCATGTTCGAATAATCTTTGTTTTGCATATCTTAATTTTTCCCCTGCTTTTTTTGTTAGTAAGGATCTAATGTGGAATGAATAGCAGCAATTTCCTTCAGTTTAGTTGCTGAAGGTTTCTTGATATATTCCCTCTCTGAAATGCTTAACCTTTTTTCTAATAAAAGTTGTTGCTCCATATTTGTACGTCTTTTGGTAGCAGTATAGGATATGATCAACCCCCTGGCATAAGCCTTGGAGGTCTCCCAGAGCAGGGATGTTGGTAGCTGAGGGAGAGTTGGTGGTGAGAAAATGCCTGAATTCTGTAGTGAAATATGATATGTATTTGTGATCTCTTAAAATCGAGGTATCCATTCTCCAACTTGCAGTTTTCTTAGAGAGGTTTTTAACTGTAACATTCATATAAACTGCTGCATGATCTGATATTATGATGTTTCCAACTGAACAGAAGACGACAGATTCCATAAGCTGTTTTGGGGCAAAGAAGTAATCAATTCTTGTATAACAATTGTGAGGATTAGAAAAAAAAAAGAATGAATTCCGTATCCGTGGGGTGAAGTGTCCTATCCACATATCCCAAGTCTTCGCACAGACCAACGATTTGTTTTGACTGTTTGGATAGAGCTAAAGCACCTAGAGGAAACCTGTCCATCAACGGATTCATAATGCAATTCAAGTCACCTCCTACAATAGTATTTTCCATGGCAAGCTCAGATAGCTTGGCAAAAGCCTCCAACAAAAAGTTAAGGGGATGACATGGAGGGCAAGCAAAGTCCTCCCCATATAAGGAGGCTGAAATAAGTACAAATCGTCCATATTTATCTTTAATACATTTTGACACTTTAACTGATAAATTTTCCTAATGAGTATTGCCACCCCTCTGCTTTTGGTGGCGAAAGATGAGAAACAGACTTGATCAAAGCCACACTGCTGCAGTTGTAAATGTTCCTCATTATTCAGATGTCTTTCTTGCAACATAGAAATATCAATCTTTTCTTTTTTTTAAAGATGACAATATTTTTTTCCTTTTAATGGGAGAGTGGCTTCCCTTAATATTCCAAGTGCACAGCTTCAATGTGTCACAGGTCATAGCATTTTTTACTGACAATATTTAAGCTTCCAAATGTATTATGATCTCCATGTAGTTTCTGCACCTGACTGCTTTACCAGCTCTCCCTCAACGACTCTGGTAAACATGTCTTTGTCTCTGGTTCAGTTCCATAGCTTGGAATATCTTGAACTTCAGGCAGCCCAACTATCAAACTGAGCTAACATTGGCTAACAGCAGCTATCAAACTGAGCTAACATTAGCTAACAGCAGCTAACAAACTGAGCTAACACTGGCTAACAGCAGCTAACAAACTGAGCTAACATTAGCTAACAGCAGCTAACAAACTGAGCTAACATTAGCTAAACAGCAAACTAGTCAAACTGATAGCTAAATTAGCTAAACAGCAAAACTAGTCAACACCACTATATGCTATAATCTAGTCGAATCAGGCATGCTAACAGGACTGAGCTAACCTTCAGCTAACAGAGTGCAACTAAACTTGAGCGAACATTATGCCTAACAGCAGCTAAACATAATAGCTAGCATATGAGCTAACAGCAGAATCAAACTGAGCTAACATTAGCTAACAGCAGATATCCAACTGAAGCTAACATTAGCTAACACGCAGCTAACAAATGAGCTAACATTAGCTAACAGCAGCTAACAAACTGAGCTACAATTAGCTAACGCACTATACAAATGAGCTAACATTAGCTAACAGCAGCTACAAAACTGAGCTAACACATTAGCTACAGCAGCTAAACAAACTGAGCTAACATTCGCTAACAGCAGCTATCAAACTGAGCTAACATTAGCTAACAGCAGCTACACAACTGAGCTAACATTAGCTAACGCAGTAACACAAACTGAGTAACATTAGCTAAACAGCAGCTAAAAAACTGAGCTAACATGAGCTAACAGCAGCCTACAGCTGTCAGCAGTTTACTTCACTGTCCTCATAACTCTGTAAATCACAGAGAGTTTGCGTGGAGCAGCCGGAGGGACATCAGAGGGGAAACCAGAAAACATTTCTCCATAAAATATGATCCAGTTTCACCAGAATCATCCAACTAGTTGGTGTGTGTGTAGTTCTGTACAGACCGGGGCCTAATGGTGAGAATGGGGAGTCTCAGAGTTGGATTAAAAACGTTCCCAAATGTAATGTCCAGCACAGTAGAGAGTGTGCTGAAATTTCCTAATTCCACTAGTGGCGGGGAGAGCCTACGGCACAAACCCTGTCCATCTTTGACGGACCTACGAAATATGAAGTCAGGGTGGTATTCTAAATAACATAACTAATAGCACACACACAAACAGAGGTGGGATCTCCAAATGATACAAGTCCTAAACCCTGGAGTGTGTGATGGTCCAGATGTAAATTGTTTTGTATTATAGGCACTAACCAGTCTTTGATTTGTCATTTAGGAGTCCACCTCTGTTTGTTGTGTGCTCATTTTTCCGGTCAACAAGATTACATTCATTCTCTCTGTATCCTCACGCTAAAGTCGACTGGAAATCCACATTCTACATTTTAAAGCTGATGTTCATAAAAATGTCTTCATTTATCAAAACAGACATTCAAAGATAAACAGCTGGTGAAATAAACAAACTGACATTATACATTGATTGCTGTGGGTTTATTTTGTCTGTTGTACAGACTACATCATGAATACATCGGTGACCCGTTCAAAGAAAGCCAAGGCTCTCGTTTACTCCAAAACTGTTGTTAGGCAGCGCCAGCATCCTCTCTGTGGAAAGACTGGAGATCACTGCTGAAGTGAGGAGAAGAAGACGGGGATGCAGAGCTGGATCTAAGCGCCAGGAGCAGAAAAGACAGTACAAACCACACATACCATCTATTAACATGGGGAATGTAAGATCTCTGCACAATGAGATGGAGGAGCTAACGGCACTAAGCAGGCTACAGAGGGAATATTGATAGTGGAGCACCATGTTCCTCACAGAGACGAAGCTGAATGAACTCACTTCAGACTAGCTGGAAACTCTGGACCACTTTCAACTTGTGAGAGTGGACAGCTGAAGACAGACAGGAAAGCAGAGAGAGACACAGCAAAGGAAACGTCTGTGGACCACAGGACGGAGTCAGAACCGGGTCACTGCAGGAAGGACTCAGCCTTTTGAGATGTGGAGAGCCCACTCTACCAGCTGAGCCACCAGGACACCCCTATTTATTTATTTATTTATTTATTTACTTATTTATCTATGTATTTATTAATAGTATTTTATTATCCACCTTGGATATTGTGAACCACTGTAACAAGTGAATTTCCCCACTGTGGGATCATTAAAGTCTATCTTATCTTATCTTAAAGAGCAGAGTAGTCACCCACTGAAGTGTTGACCAGTAAAGAGCTGAACCACTCTGTGCCAGAAAGGCCAACCCACTTCTGTAGTCAGTCCACAGAATCAGATGCAGCACTGAGATGCAGCACTCATTACAAATCATTCATTTCTATTGTTACAACATCCTCAGCTACACCAAAAAGGCTTGAACTCCTGAAAGTTTAACATCCACTGCAGGTTTTAAAAAGTGCACAGTGCTTTTGTGTTTCGCAGCTTTGTATATTGTCCTGCCTTGTCTCAGTGAGTTCTTTGTGATGGCTGTAATCTGAAGACATCACAGGTGGTGCTAACATCACGAGCCTGTATAGATAGCATCTAATGAACAGCTTTCATTAGTGTAGTCGTTACCCTGTTCACCTCACACGCAGATGGATGAGCTGTTATGTGTGCAATATAAAACAAGAAGGAAACAAAGCCATGAGCAAAGAAAATTATGTCACATTCCTTTATTTGATTTTTTATTGTAACATATTTCAGTATGTATTCTCTAAGTATTCATTTTATCTAACGTGGGAACATATTTACACTGGTATTTAAAAAAAATTATGTTTCTGTCTTCTTTAAACAAACAAATGAAGAAAAATATTATAATAATAAATAATAATTAATAAAGAAAATACAAATCAGCCTCTATTTGTTTTCTGATTTCAGGCTTTTTACCAGGCTCCATCATCGAGGCCCAACACTGATCTGAAGTGATACATCTCAAAATCGAAACAAAGTAAATACATAAACATATATACAAAAAAAACCCTTAAATCTCAATATATTATTTGTCTTGTTTCCTTGCCCTCATATGAGAAGATTCTTGGCATAATATACATAATATAAATATACTTTACATGAATTCTTGCTCATTTAATGTGGTTGCATTCTCTGTAATAATGCATATTCAACTTTTTTAACAAAGAAACTAACACAGAGATATTAATAACTCAGGAAATATTTATCTTTATTGAACAACACATCTAACATTAAATGTCACCTTCCTCCTAACTAGTAATACTGAAGAACGCACCTCATGGCCTGTTACAGAAGGGAACAACAACATCCTTATTGTGAATCACACTGCATCATCTCGTGCATGGGAGCTTTGTGGTGTTGAAACAGGAAGGACTCGAACACAGATCGCTCTGGAGTGTAATCTGCTTTATGATTGTACAGCATGAAAAAGTGACATCTTGTACTTCCGCTGTCAGTTACTTTTAGGTTGGTGTGTATCCCTGCTCACTGTTACGTCTTTTAACTTGGATGAAAACACACACACGCACCTGAGAGTGAATGTTACCTTGTCTTTTGCAGAGTCATACATTCTTGTGTAATGACAGTTAAGTTCACACCACCGGTCCTAGCACCACACCATTCACGAGGTGTCAGAGCACTCGGAGGCCTCTTTGGTCTTTTCCGTCCTCCCACATGGCTCTGATGTCTGTCACCTTCGGTACATTTCTGAACTGGATGATACAACAGCCACGACTGATTGACCAAGATGCTTTTTTCATTCACAGGATACTTCTGTTATGTCTCATGTGAACAACCAAAGACGTGAAATCAGTTAGAAACACTTGTGCACGTTTTTACATCCTACATTTTAGTTTGTGTGAAGCATACTGAGACCTCATGGCACCGAGCCCAGCCCCACACCACACACACTCAAGTTCATGTGTGTGTATTATTGTCACTGTTCTATGTGAACTGTATCAGTGCTGTCTGACTCTGAACATTTGACTACCTCATGCCAATAAAGTGAAGAGAAGCTGAGTGGGATCACACACACACACACACACACACAGCTCTCACCAGTATGGCTCAAACACTCCATCCCCTCCACTCTCTCTCTCTCTCTCTCTCTCTCTCTCTCTCTCTCTCGGCCCTCCCACTCGCTCCCTCCCCTCCCTCCCTCTCTCTCCTCCCTCCTTCTCAGAGGAGCAGCTCTGTCTCTCTCTGCACTTGTCTCCTCAGTCAAGGAGAAACTAATTGGAGGAAAGAATAGAAGAAAGGAGCTGTTGGAAAACTAAACGAACCAAAACTTTACTCCTCTACAGCATGCCACAGAAAGGTAAGCTTGATCTCTCTTTTCTCTCTCTCTCTCTCTCTCTCTCTCTCGCTCTCTTTCTTTCTTGCTCTCTCTCTCCCTCTCTCTTTCACTCTCTCTCTCTCTCTCTCACACACACATCTCTCTTCTCTCTCTATCAGTTGGACCACGGAGTTAAAAAGTTACAGGTTTTTTTTAGCAGATAAGGATGAATACAAGTTGGCAAAGAGGAACCTGGTTTAGAAAGAAAGCAGACATGTGTGTAGTGTAACGTTAAAGAAAAAGTAAAAAAGGGAAAGAAAAAAAGGACATTTTACAAATTAAATGACTGGAAACAATAAGAAAAAATTCAGAGGGGTGAGGAGAAACAGACAGGAAGCTGTGATTACTCTGAGAGAAAGGTTTTCTGGATCAGCCTTTCAAACAGAGTGGAAAAGTTCATTTAAATGTATTGTTCTTAAATTATGGAAATATATTATTATATAATTAAATATTATGATATATTATTAACAGTTCCATTGACCAGTGACTATTCTATTTTAATCTAATCTAATCTACCAAATAAAAATCTCTGTGTAACCAATAGATGCAGTTTAGTGTGCAGTTCACTTGACTCATAAAAATAGACATTGAGGACAAAGTGTTATCACAGACAAACATAAGAATGATGATTGCTGTTGCTCATATTTGTTTTCTAAAGAACACATTTTATTCTATTTGTGTGTGTGAACAGTGTGCTCCAGCTCACAGCTGCCAAAGTCTGGACTGTAGGCCGGGTTCAGGGTTAGGCTGAATCCACGCAGACAGAAAATAAGAGCTAAACACAGACAGACAGACAGACAGACAGACAGACAGACAGACAGCAGAGTGTCGCTGGACGCTCTTCTGGATTATTAATCATCTCTGCCGGATTTGGAGTTTTTTCAGAAGTCCACAGGTGTATTCTAGAAAGTGTCCGCGTGCACGTGAGCCGTTTTAAATCCACTGTGATTGATGCATCGCGTGTTTTCACCTGAACACAGCGAGGACAGACAGACAGACAGACATCATGCTCCTGTTGGTTCGTGACTTTTCATTCACACACATGGAAACTGTCCTCAGATGACAGCGGACTCAGAAATCAGATGAGTTCATGCTCTGTAAGTCTTCCCTTTCTGCTCTCAGACAGTCAGACTAAACTCCACGCTGACCCCTTTATTTCACTGACAGCAGTTTGTTTTGAGCTCCATCATCTCCCCTCAGCAGCTGATCGGAACTTGTGAATGAAGGCCTCCATCTCCGCGAGCGAGTGAAGGCCGCAGCACGCGCAGCCTCCGTCAGAAACCTGTTTTGAACGTGCTGCTGATGTTGAAGCACGTTCAAACACGGATCTAAATAGCTTGTGTAACAGACAGCGGAGCTGATAGAAGACAATCGAGTTCGTTTTAATTGACGATCTAATTAAGTCCGATGTTAATTAACGTCTTAACTAAATCGAAGCCAATTAATTGCATGATTAATCGGGTCAGAATGAATTCATCCAGCACGTTAAAATGAACTCATTTGATTTGAACATTTATTTCTAATAACAATATTCTGTCAAACTCAGGTGCTGATGTTTGACACCATGAAAAACCTTTAAAAAAGAAGTTCTTCATTTGAACACACACTTTTCACGTGAACACACACTCTTCATGTGAACACACACTCTTCATGTGAACACACACTCTTCATGGACAAGTTTTAGTCATTTCTTTATTTTCATGTGTTGTGCACAGACGGACCCTGAACACACCACAGGCCGCAAACATAACATTCATATCAAAGTTCCTCCACTCTTTTTTTTCTGTCACACATTCTCTGTAAATCATCACAGGCCGACCCCAACGTTTATAACAATATTTATAACATAACTTTATTATTTTTCAGCAGCGACAGTAACCTCAGCTCATCCCTAAAAATCTCAGTGCAGCCTCATAAATATTACAGTGTTGAAATAAAAATAGAAATATACAATTATTATTGTTATTATTATTATTATTATTATTATTATTATTATTATTATTATTATTTTATTATTATTATTATTACTGTGAGCAGGCAGCTGGCTCCCGCAGCGTGTCCCCGGCCGCGGCTCCGTCTCTCTCGGCTCTTTTCTGCTCATATGAGCGCTGAACGCGGCTGAATGAAACTTTTATATTGTCATCAGTGTGTTCAACAGAACTCCTTTATGTCAGTTGCACTGGTCAAATTGGGCTCCCCGCCGCGGTTTTGTGTCGCAGGGTTTTTAACGAGCCGCAGCTAACGAGGCAACGACACCAAAATCCCGCGGACACACAAAGCCTGGCGGGTATTTACCGAGCAGAGCCGCGGCTCCGCTCCTCCGGCTCTTTGTCTCCTTTCACTGGCAGAAAGGCGCTGAGTTATAGCGGGGACAAGGTGCCTATAGCCGGCCAGTGTGTGTGTGTGTGTGTGTGTGTGTGTGGAGCTGCTTCATGTTCATTATTCAGGTTGTTAATGACAAGAGCCCTGCAGAATGCGCCGCTTTGAAGCTTTTATTGCTTCGGTTTTTTAAGCCCAACTAAAAGGACTTGGGTTTGAATCTCGGGATGAACGTCAGGAGCTCCCTGCATGAATGACAACACGCAGTTCAACTGCATCATCCTCACACTGCACTCCTCTGCTTAGAATGCACGACACTTTATTTATATACTTATAGATAGAATTATAACCAGGCCCTTATATGATTATTGTCTTGTCTGGCAGACAGCAGACTGTGTCATTGTTCCAATTGAAACTGAACAAAGTGTAAAATTCTGCTGTGGATAAATGTGAAGGAAATAATATTATTCATTCCTCTCCATTCATATCAAATTTAGGAGAAACTTTCATTAATAAGGCAATATTCAGAAACTGAACACATTTAGACAAAATAAATATGAGAACTCTGCAGTTACCCAAAGTTTGTTCATGAAGTTTCATCAGATTTATTTGTGTCATTTAAAAAAAAAAAAAAAACATTGAAATGAAATAACATTTCTATTATTATTATTATTATTATTATTATTATTGTTTCTCTCATTTCAACACAATGATCTGGAGCTCTTCTTCCATCTGTGCAGCGATCGACACACTGCGTGCTGTGCACTGTGCTGATGAAAGTGATCGGACTGACCCTGAAGCAGATTTGATTTTGGATGTGTTCTGACTTTTTCCCCACAGGTGATTTAAGACAGATGGAGACATTTCTGGCTTTTAATTGTTGACAGTTGACAGTGTGTGATGTCTTCAAGAGAAAATGAAAAACACTGATGTGTATAGCACAGTGACATGTGGCTCATGTGTCTTAAGTGTAAAGTCATGAGTATACATTTCAAAAACAATCCTCCGCTGTGTCCGATGTGAAATGGTTCTGGACCTGAGTGTGAGAGCTGGACTCCCAGAGCAGGACTCAAGTCTGTGCTCATAACTTTATGTACATTAGCATACATTAGCATATGAACCAATCACAGAATGGTTTGGCACTCAGCCATTCTGTCCAGACACTGTCTAGTTTGTTTTTTCTGTCTGATAAAAAAGTTCCTTTCTTCCTCACGGCTGCAGAAAAGTTGATGAGACAAAAACTGACCTGTGGAGATCCAGATTCCTTCAGTGTGTAATTCAGTGTCCAGGAAAAGATGATGTCTGTGTGTGTGTGTGTGTGTGTTGTACATGATAACACTATAAAAGAATATCATTCTCTGTCTGTGCAGATTTCAGAAGTCAAACGAGCTGGGAGACTGGTGTGGCCTCCATGATGCAAAACAGTGAGTTACATGTCCACATCGTGTTGTTGTTATTAGACATAAGACAAAACAATGTTTTAATAACACAGTTATGATCTATTGCAACTGACAGGCCGTTTTTTAAGTTGTCCTTTTTTTAAGGACAAAACTGAATGCAAACAGCAAACAGACAGCCTTCACTCTGTCAACGCTCCTTCTCTTAGTAATGTTTTCTGCTGTATTAATATTAAAGGACAATTCTGGTTTATTACATCTTAAGCAGCTTTAATATATTTATGATAACCACATCAAATGACACTGAAAACAATCCCAGTGATAAGCGTACAGAGAATCTGCCGCTCCTCTCGGCCTCACAGAGCGTTCACCTTGTTATTTGGCTGTTGGTCGTAAAACCTTTGCTTCATTCTCATAGTTTAGTTTGGGCTAAAGCAGGCACATGTCTTCAGAAACAGCAACAACAAAACACTAGCTGGTAAAAAAACAAACCAATAACAGTTGAGAGTCTGGATAATAATAATATGAGACTGACTGCGAATTAAAAGAAATAAAAAGAAGTTTGTCATATCTTACCATATCTTTTTTACTGAATGATTAGTGTCAGCACAGGCTGAGCTCACACAAACCGCTCAGTGACACTGAGCAGAACAGTTTTTATATTTTCACATTAGAATTCAATTTGGACAATTAAAAAATGATTACATTTTTTTGTTCTTAATTTTTTCAGTAACATTAACCAAGTTAAGACACATGGCAAACAAACACGAGCAGTGAGAAATAATGAAGAAAACAATGAAAATAAGTTGTGATAAACTGGAATTACTCTTTAATGATCTGTGTAAAACACTTGTGACTAGTTGGGTCAAAGTTCTGGGCTGTGTGAAACATTAGGACTGGTAATAAACTGCACCTGATTTCTTCTCTCTTACTGCGGGACAAGAGGTCCATGCTCTCTGCAGTGAAGGTGTGTGGATTACTTCTCTCTCTGTGTCTTTGCTTGTTTCTTTGTCCCGCATCTCTCCTCTGACCAGTTTTAATCCCACACTGCACTGCTTCTGCCCCTTGCATCCATCTCACCTTGGATGTTACTGGATGCTGCTGCTTGAAATACATTTGATCAGGTTTCTGTTGGGCAGTAACATTGAACGTCAGACTATTATCACATCATCTCCACTTAAATGAATTAAATAGTGAAAATGGAGTAGCTGGAGGTCGGGCTGTTGAGAAGTAACTGAAGGTCATTAGTAAATCAACCACAGGTTACATTAGGGAGTGAACGTGAGTTCAGTCAGTCTCCTGTGTACTGCACCAACGCTAACATTCTATTCAGCTTCTAACTCTCTTTACATATATTTGTGTGTGTGTGTGTGTGTGTGTGTGTGTGTGTTTGCATAGGTTGCAAGTTGGATAGCTAAGCGTGTTGCATAGTTCAAATATTAAAATCTCTGCAGGACTTAATGTCTCCATGAGTTCTCTGGTCCCTAGACGTATGCTTCCATCTGTTAAAAGGGTTTTCCCTGTTAAAGGTTTTTTGTGGGCAAGTTTTTCCTCACTCGAACCGAGGGTCTAAGGACAGAGGGTGTCACTCCCTGTACAGATTGTAAAGCCCTCTGAGGCAAATGTACTTTGTGACTTTGGGCTATACAAATAAAATTGATTTGATTTGATTTGATTTTGATTTCCATCTTCAGTTTTTAAAGAAAAAAAAAAGTCAAATAAATGCAGACTTCCCTTGCAATTATTAAATTTAAATCAAATTAAATCAAAACAGCAGCGTCAGTCATTTAATATATCATATGTTATATAATATTATATCAGTATATTATTATATTCTCTTACAAGGAGTGATTGAGGAAGTCGGGTGACATTATTACATAGAAATTATTATTATTATATATATATATAATAATATATACAATATATTATTATTAAACAAACTTATTAATAGGAATAACCTTAACGAAGCATAATTTCAACTCAAAGCACAATGTTTCCTTAAACTGAACCAAATCATGTTTGCTTACCACCAAACTTCAGACTTTCAGACATGTATTTCTATGTATTCACAGGGACAAACGGCGTGTTTTGTCATTTCACTTGGTTCAGATAATAACAGTGTGTGCTAAAAGTGAAAGTTATTTCAGTCAGGTTCAGTGTGAATGAGCTGATTTAAAGTGAAAGCTGCTGAGCTGCTCCCAGGGGCCGATAGCTCGGTGTGTGTGTGTGTCTGCATGTGTGTGTGTCACAGAGGGACCACAGCCAAATTGACTCCATATGTCTGTCTATTAATTGTGTGTCAGCAGAGAAAATCCTCAGTGCGTTCCTCTGGGAAATGACACTGTGATTAACATTTCTACGGCAGAACAATCGACCCCTAAACACAAAGTGAACATGATGTGAGGCAGCGTGGGGGAGAGCTAAAGGGTGAAATAATCCACCGCCACACTTAAAGTCAACAGCGGCTTCTACAGGGGCCACGACTCGTCCTATAATTTAATTAACCAGAAGAGAAGTTTAAAGCCATGACAGTGTGAGGTGTGTCGGTAGATAAACCCTCTGTGATCCAGGTTATCCATCTGGGTTTCTAGTAGAGTAAGGGGGGGCAATAAGTGTAATTACTTATTTCATTAATCACTGTTTAAAGAAATGATTAGCAATTACAAAGGCACGCAGGAAGTCGATTACATTTTACTTTTGTCTTTTAGTGCCAACATATTACTACTACCTATTACTGCTGTCTAGTATCTTTTTCCCATTCAATTTAAGCTCATTTATAAGATGCCAGACCATAACAGATGATATCTCTGGACACTTTTTATAGACAGTATTCTATATATTGTTATCATAGAGAGAGTGAAGAAGACTTGGCGTATGTTTCCATCAACATAATGTTTTTAAATGGTAAATGGACTGTACTTATATATCGCCTTTCTAGTCTTCTGACCACTCAAAGCGCTCTACACTACATATCTCATTCACACACATTCATACACTGATGGCATTGGCTACCATGCAAGGTGCCAACTGCTCATCAGTTTGTGGATCTAACCATTCATACACATTCACACACCGATGCAGCCTTCGGGTTCAGTATCTTGCCCAAGGACACTTCGACATGCAGACTGGAGGAGCCGAGGATCTGATTAGTGGACGACCACAGTCACATAGTAGTATTAGCAGTGTTGATCTTCATTTTGCATCCAGTACACAGGATGGACATACAGAGGCCCTCTGACAAGTACTGTGTAAAGCGCTGGTTCAGCAGTCAGACACATGTCAACAAAAACAACAATTTGTAAGAGGCTGAGAGATGGAGGAGAGAAAGCAAGAACGACAGCAGGATCTATGTTTGAGTTTAATACGTCATGTGTGGCCAAGGACAGCTGTGGCTGGCTTTTTCTAGAACTTGGATAAAAAGTGTGCAGATAAATAAGACATTCAGCAATGTGACAACACATCTATGAAGAACATATTTAGGTTGTGTTGGCACATACCTAAATATGTTGTTCATCAGCACAGGTGAGAGTTTTCTGATGAGACATGCTTCATTTGTTAGTATTATTATTCATGTTGATTAGAGTTTAGTTTGGCAAGCCAGATCAAATCCTTTGTCGATTTAACCATCCATCAAACAAGCCCAAAGAGTTTAACAACATTAAAACATGATAATACTTCATGCTTTTAACCAACAGCTGTTATAATTGACATGGTCATTAGAAAATCAGGCACAGTAAGGCAAATACAAACAAAGGTCAGGTTTATATATTTAAACAGAGAATTAATACTTTTCTTGCAACAAAAGTCTCTGAGAAACTCGTCCCTTTCCCACAGATAAAAACTGCTCAGGCTCACTGCTCACACTGTGTGTGTGTGTGTGTGTGTGTGTGTGTGTGTGTGTGTGTGTGTGTGTGTGTAGGTGACATTAGATCATTTGTGAGTGCTGCATTGCTCCTCATGAGCAGTTAGCCACCAGT
Organism: Larimichthys crocea; assembly: GCF_000972845.2. Taxonomy (NCBI): domain Eukaryota; kingdom Metazoa; phylum Chordata; class Actinopteri; family Sciaenidae; genus Larimichthys; species Larimichthys crocea. The sequence goes on along the minus strand of NC_040031.1, from coordinate 21,835,907 downwards.
GTATAAATGTGTGTGTCAGTCTGTCATGTCATTTATCATAGCCTCAAACCTTTATTCAAGCTCAGCATGTACTGTCAGATCAAATCTGCAGGTTAAAAAGGTTCATGTCTTGATCAAATGGAGGTATCTGCAGGATGTCCGGATGTTTCCCACCCTGCTTACATGTTCTGCTCATTATTCTTTAAAACATGAATACATTGTTATTATTCATATTTGTAGCAGCCATCTGACTGAAGTCTATAGTGAAACCTGTTTTGATAGCAGCACCACTTCACTGTGTGTGTGTGTGTGTGCGTGCGTGCGTGTGTGTGTGTGTGTGTGTGTGTGTGTGTATGATTTATTAATGTCCTGTTGAGAGGTTTATAAATCTGCAATATGCTTTCCCCCACAGAGCCATTAACAGACAATAGAGAATTGATTCAGTGTAAATCCCTACTTAACCTGCACAGTGCCACAGCACACACTGTGGTCTGCTGCTGCATGTTGAGAGAAATGTGTCATACCTGCAACATGTTGATCAGCAGATCAGGATCAAACTGCACACAGAGACCTACAAAGAGCCCGTCTGCAGCTCCATCATTTATCAGTGATGGCTCCGAAAGCTGACTTTTAACAGTTTGCTCTTCACTGCCCAGCTGTCTGAACTCCAGATGACATCCTGGGGATTTCTCACTCTAGACTGGCTCTCTCAGGTCCCAGTTCTTCTTTTTCTTTAGAATTACAGCTGCAGCAATATTCTGATCATTCTTAAAAAATTGAATTTCATAGGAGGAATAATAATCTGTCACTGAATTTATTTTACAGTAAAAAATGTTTTGAATTCACTCCACATGTATTACAATGAAATGTTGAGTTCAGATAATAAACGAACACATCATCTATGTTTTGAATGGCATTTTTGAAAAAGAGAACTAATATCATGTGAACTAGGACAGCATTATAACGTTCTGCTCTCTCGGTGCTGTAGTACAGAGCTGCACACCACCTTGCCAGAAACCTAAACAGATACGGGTTAGTCCTTCAGGGGATGGAACAACAGCATCTGGCATCTGACATTGTTGTAATGACCACTCAAATTGAGTGTACTTTTACCATCTTGATCATCAACTGTTGAAACAGAAAGTTCTTCCATTAAACACATCAAAACTATGTTTTTGACTTAAGGAAGGCCTAAAATACTCTTCATCTCCTCTAAGCTATGTTCCCTGTTGTAGTCCTTCCTCTTCTCTTGCATGTTCCTCATCAGTGTGGTTATTCAGTTCATTGTGGGTAGACTTCTCTTTTCATTAACACTCAGTTTGTTATTTAATTTTGCTTTAAACTGAATCTTTTTTTTAATCATGGTACAATAAATATAGCTCAGTTGGTCAATTTCTGAAAACCTTTATTTTACCTTCTGTGTGTTTGTGTGTGTGTGTGTGTGTAGGTCACAGTGGAGTAAACCAGCTGGGAGGTGTGTTTGTGAATGGGAGACCTTTACCTGATTCAACCAGGCAGAAGATAGTGGAGCTGGCACACAGTGGAGCTCGACCCTGTGACATATCCAGAATACTACAGGTAAACCCATTGTGCTGAGCGCTTGTAGCCTGTGCAGGTTTTGTAAGATGGTTGAAGAGTCACATTGATTTAAACGCCACGTCCCTGGATGGATGTTCATAGAGTTCAGTGTGGCACCTACCTTGTATGTCACTGTACAAACTATAATGAATCCTATGACCTACATTACTCACTCTATTAAATGAAACAGAATAAACTTTGCTACAAGCATATAGAAGTCATATTTACACACACCAAACACTAGTTCAACACCAAGCATATGAATGATCATATATCAGAATCTATATAGAGCCATAAAACCAACCCACACACCTCATTGTAAAAGTTTGAATTTAAATCTTTAATTTATGCTGTGCTCATCTTAATTTACTCTGAGCCAGTGACATACATCTGAACACACACATCTGAACAAATGTCACAAGTGTTCCCTTCATTATGACAAAATTATTCAAATAGACCTTATAGTTGCAGAGATATACTCTATTCATTTTGGGTATGTCATTCTCGAGCAGAGGCCTAAAAAAGAGGCTGGGGCTTCAGTGGTTAACTGACAAGGTCTGGTGGTCATGTAAACTTTGACTGTTGTCTGTTGTGGTGTGAAGGTGAGAACCATTCATGTCTTGTAGCATGAAGATTGGGATGGATGAAAAAATAAATAAAACATCTGATTTTGACATTTGGGACCACTGCTCATTTCCTGGTTCCTACCATCACAGTTGGTTTCTCTAAAGAGTCAAATTCAGTGTCACAACTCTAAAACACTGTCAGACATGATGGACAGTTTGGGAAAAATTCCACACATTCTCTTCCTTCTCAAAACCTGGCGTCTACGTTACCCACAAAGCAACACCACTGCTGACTCTTTGGTGGGGGGTTTTTGTGTTATGTTATTAAAGATTAATGTACTTGTACCATGTTTCTACAGACCCAACAATCTGTGTGATGTGTGATGTTATTTTTGTGTCCAGGTGTCCAACGGCTGTGTGAGTAAAATCCTGGGCAGGTACTACGAGACAGGTTCAATCCGGCCACGGGCCATAGGGGGAAGTAAACCCAGGGTGGCCACTCCAGAGGTGGTGGGAAAGATCGCTCAGTACAAGAGAGAGTGCCCATCCATCTTTGCCTGGGAGATCAGAGACCGATTGCTGGCAGAGGGAGTCTGCACCAACGACAATATACCCAGTGTAAGACCCTTCTGTTCTTCAGCCAAGTCATGTCAATAAGTCTATGTAGCACAAGCTAGGCACACAGCTAGACTAATCAGTAAAACCTTGTAAATGACAGCTGATGTATTTGTTACACTAACAGCAGACCTGCAGGTTGACTTGGTACTAATAGCTGGCAGGTTATTTGAACTGCATATGAGTCAATGGCATGTACCAAATAGACTTTAAGTGTCTGGCTGAATGTTGACAGCAGATCATTAATGCTTTGGTTCAGTTTTGGATGTTTGGTTCCTTAAGGTTCTTTACATGTCATCACCAGTTACTCTTATGTAATGACACTGGTGTGTTTATCACCAGGTTTCATCAATTAATCGTGTGCTCAGGAACCTGGCCAGTGACAAGCAGCAAATGGGCACAGTGGGAGCTGAAGGGATGTTTGACAAACTCAAGATGCTCAATGGACAAAGCACCTGGGGAGGACGCTCAGGGTGGTACACAGGGACTACACTCACTACCACTGGTAGGACACTGACTCATACTACTGCTAACACAGCTTCTATATTTATTGACATGTAAAATGAAGATGAGAAGGTTTTCTGATTAGACATTATTATATTTAGTGGGTTTGGTGAAGACATCATTAGTGTAGGAAGTCTCCATGGAGTCTAGACAGTAGAGGTGGTGAAGAGTGGACTTTTGATGAGCTCAACCTAGGCACTGGATATGATCACTGAAGGTGAATGTGGTGGAGGAGGGTGGGGATGACTTTTATACTGATGAATGACAGCTGACACCCTGCATCTACACAACAGTGTTTTAGATTTGTATTACTTTATTATATATAACAAAAACACACAAAACACAAGATAAATAAATGAAATACAGTATATAAACACTGATGTAAATTACACAAATCCTTCATCATAGAATCCACCATGTTTGAAAAATCCCTGAAGAAAGCTAAAAAATAAAATAAAATAAAATAAATAACTACAAAAAAAAAGATTCATCCTAATACCATATGAACAGTTTCAGACTGTTTAAACTGTAGCAGATTTTTCACCCTGTTTAACTGGCATTAACTCCAGGTGTGAAGTGCAATCTAAAACTTGACTTTTCCAGCCTTCTTTGATGCAAAATCATCAATTACATCATTACTGTATAATTGATGCTGATGATGGCAAGTCCAGAGAGACGCTCCTGTGACATAGTGGACCTCAAGTACGTTTTAATCAGCTTCAGCTTGGAAAAACTCCTCTCTGCTTCAGCTACTGTCACTGGAAGGGTCATGGCATCAGTGGAAGTCCATGATGACTCAGCAGTAAGTTGCAGTGACAATGGCGGCCCACTCCACTAATTGACGTGGAAATGAGCGGTATAGAAAACTGGAGCGTTTTTTTTTTTTTTTTTTCACGGCGCTTGTGTGCCCTCACATAGATTGCGCCCTGGGTCCATAGCAAAAACCGGCCCTGGTCAGCTCATTAATGAGGAGAGAGAGGGAAAGAATGAAGTGAACGAAGCATACAGTAAGATCGTCTTCCTGATTGAACTTGACTTCACTCACTAAGATGGGAGGAACACTCAGAGGCCTATTTTTTCTCTTTTTTCTCTTAAGTCTCAGTGCAGCGCAAACAGTGAATTCACGATTTTGGTGACATTAGCACAAAAAGAGCCAGGCTGGGCAGAGGAAAACAAAATCTACAGTTACAATCAGGCAGAGCTTCAGTAACGACCAATCACACAAGATAGAGCTCAGAGCTTTTGAGCTGCAGGAGAGTTTTTAATTGGCCATAAGCTGGCAAGACTTACTCTGCCAGTTAATAAATTGACTTTGCTGTAGGCCACACCTATTTTGACGAGGTTTTCCATCTTTGCAAGTTTAATCCAAATAAATAGTTTCAGTTCCCCCCAAACACTGCTGGTGTTCACGTTCCAAGATTCAGATTGAATACTGTTCCGTTCTCGAGTCACAATCAAGTCAGATTTTTGTCCATTGTGCCACTCAGTGACATTGCATTAATGATTATTTTTAAAAAGCAGCCAGAGTAAATTGAGTAAATCGCCCACTTGTCCAGAATTCACGGAACAGCGGACACATTGTATAGAGCTGACACAAGCAGCTTCCTTTCTTTCCATGTGTGTGGCTGAGGGCCCCATTTGCTCTATGAGTAGACTCATATGCTGCTGCTCCTCCTCCAGCACCCTGGGATTACAGCAGTGAAACCAAGTCATGCTATACTACCACGGCTGCTGCTCCTCATCAGTCTACGGCATGTTTGTGCCCGTGTGTGTGTGTGTGTGTGTAGGGGAGGGGAGAAGGGGCGTCTGCTCTCATTTGTGTCTCTTTCTGCCTCACTGATTGTGACACTGAGCAATGGCTTCATTCTGTTTTGCAGTTTCTGTCTGCTGGGGATAATGAATAATTAGGCTAGCACCACAAATAACATGAGTTCCACAGGGAGCTGGAGTCAAGCTCCGTCTGCTCAGAGATCACATGCTGGAGATCTCGACTCTGAAAAGCCCTGTACCTTCACTCATCTTTAACTCACATGCATGGCTTCATTTCAAGGATTTGAATATTACATATTGTATTGTCTCCTCGGATCAAGACTTGGCTTTTAGTGAAGTGCTCTATACAGCACGCGTTGTTGTAGTTGGTGTTGCTAATATACCTGCAAGACTCTGCAGATTCAGTCAGCATGGAACAGTTTATCCTTGTGCTGTTCTTGTGTATGTACAACATAACATTTATTAAAGCACATTTATGAAAATAGCATAATAAAACATCAAATTAATGAAATGAAAAAATGATTAAGGCAACTGTTTGTTTGTTTGTCATTAAAGAGTTTTGACTTCAGTTGTACAAAATGCAGATGATTTAGACAGCCACTATATTCACAGCCACAGAGAAGGACACATCTTCAGCAAATGTATGATATGTATAATTTATTCATGTGGACCAAAATTCCAGAAGAAGAGAATTATTAAGATTTTTGGCCACTTTGTGGAAACGATCTTTAAACACAAACAGTTCTTATTTACACATCTAGAGGACACAGAGCAAAGTGAGCAGTGTTTATTTGAAAGATCTTAGCAGAGAATAAAATGGCAACCATTATATGAAGGAGAGAGCTTATAGACTAATATTAACTGTAAATAATGTATTATTTAGAATATAAAATTATATAAATAATGAATTATCTGTTAAAGGTAAAAAGAGAGTTTAAGCTTGTAAGCAAAACGTGTTAGTATTTCAGTATTGTTCTAACTTCAGAATGGTCTCATTGTTTCAGGGATGTTTTTGTGAATATTAAAATAGCAAATACATTTAGATCAGTCTAAACCCACTCCTGCATCTATAACTTGAGTCTCAGTTAAATGGAATGTCTGTTCCTGTTTACTTCATCCAAATATTGATATCAGTGAGGCAGGTAAAGACCTGAGGTTGGCTGTTACAATTCATACATAACACATGATACAATATATCATAGTGTCATCTGACTAAAACTAATTTGTTTGTTCCTTCCTTCCTCGGTGCAGAGTGCCCACAGGCAGACGGAGGGGAGAACACCATATCAGTTAGTTCCAATGGTGAGGACTCAGAGGAGACTCAGATGAGGCTTCAGCTGAAGAGGAAGCTGCAGAGAAACAGGACATCATTCACACAGGACCAGATAGAAGCACTGGAGAAAGGTAACATGGTTTATCTGTACACAGCTACATACAGGTCAGGACAGCATATGTTCATAGACAGACATTTATACAATGAAACACGTGAAAGACCAATAGCAGCTCAGTCAGGTTTGAATTTATCCAATCAGGAATGGTCCATCTTGATGTCTGAGTGAAGACGTGAACTGTCAGTCACGTCTTCACTCAGACATCTTGTTGTCTGTTATGGCCATAATGTGAGTTGTGCAGTTCTCCAGACAGATGATTCATAGAAATACTGAATGTGAGAACCTGCTGTAACACAGCCCCTCACAGCAGCTGCTCCTGCTGTTAGAAATCATTGATTCATAATCCTATAAATTCAGATGTCCAGATGTATATCAATTAGACACAGCACAACTGATGTTGTCATGTAACGTTATATCAAGTGACACTTTGTTTTTGTTCCAGAATTTGAAAGGACTCACTATCCAGATGTGTTTGCTCGAGAACGCCTCGCCAACAAAATAGACCTTCCAGAGGCGAGAATACAGGTAGATTCTATGACTTCTTCTTTCATAGGCTTACAAGTCAGCTCATGTGTGTTTTAATTATGTATGTATGATTTTCATTAAATATCATTATTATTATACATTAAATACAGTGATCAGTCTCTAGCTCTTATTGAACAACAGCACCATAAAGAATGCAGATTACACTGAACCAACACCACCCAAGTATGTGATTTTAGGCTCAGTGTAGGCCCTGCTGATCATCACAGTGGTGCTAGTTGGAAAACACAGGAGCTTGTCTTTGGTCTTGAGGAGTTACCTACACTGTACATTTCCTGTTAGATTGACAGCTTCACTGCTCACCTTTCCCTCTGCACTGCTCAACATCACTTTCTGCCGCGACACCACACACTAACTAATCATCCTGCCAGCTCACCCATTTACTGCCAACCAGATACCTCCATCAACAATGTATAGAATCAAATATTTTCTACTTTTTTACTCTGGCATGTGCAGGTTTGGTTTTCAAACAGACGAGCAAAATGGAGAAGAGAAGAAAAGTTGAGAAATCAACGTCGTCAGGTGTCCAACTCCTCCAACCATATACCAATCAGCAGCAGCTTCAATGCCAGTGTTTACCAGCCTCTACCACAACCGACTACACCAGGTACTGATGAGGACATATACACATCTGTCTAGCACTTATTCTGAGCATAACAAATGTTGAACATTGTTTTAATGCTTAATTTCAGGCCTTTTGGACTTCAGATGTTGTGACTTGTCATACAGGTTACTGTTAACATTGTCAATGGTTCTGTTCTCTTCAAGTGTTATTATTGTTTTTACACATCTAGCTTGGTTCTTTCTCAGTCCTCTAACTATATCGAGAACTCTATAATCGTAGACTTCTCAGAAAAGTACCTCTCATCATGAATTCCAATTAAAGATTTACACTGAATTAGGTATTAGAGCTCTTAGCACTTACAAAGCTGCTTTTGACACAGCTAGAACATGTGAGCAAATCCAGTGAACTGTTTTATCTGCTCTACTACTTGAGTTTTTGGTGTCGTGATTTGACATAACATGAGATTTACTTGTGATTTGCTAAACGAATTCTTGGACCAACTTTCTCTAATACCTTGTATGTTAAGTTACATTGCCTGGGATATTGTACAAATTTCTTTGTTCTCTTCATTTCTCCATCCCTGTCTCTCTAGTGTCCTTCTCATCAGGATCCATGTTGGGGAGGTCAGATCCAGTACTGTCCAACAGCTACAGCCTACCAGCCATGCCCAGCTTCAGCATGGCTGCCAGCCTGCCTATGCAAGTAAGATAATTTAACAAAACATCAAAATACACAGCTAATCGGGTATGTGACTGCAGCTGAGACATCAGATACCAACTCAAATCTGCTTGTTGGTGAGTCACATTGGCAGCCAAGCTAATCAATGATGCCACCAATGATCATCAGTGATGATGTACATGGGTGAACATGACTCAACACAAACGTCCAAATGAAGTGAACTTGTGAATTTAAAAAAGTGGCTGCGATAGTTACAAAGCTGTAACAGCATTGTTAATCTTGCCTGACACCTGGCAAATGGTGAATCTCTCATCAGAGTGTTAATTGGTAATATAAATGTTTGTTTCCAGGCTTCCAGCCAGACATCTTATTCCTGCATGCTGCCCACCAGCCCCACTGTAAATGGAAGAAGTTATGAGACATATACTCCTCCACACATGCAGCCACATATCAACAGCCAGTCAATGACATCCTCTGCAACATCGTCAACAGGTAGGTTACTAATTGGCTGCTGTTTGATATACCTGCTGATTGTATACCTTCTCCTCCTAAAATGCACTCCTTCTAAAATTCCCTTTGCATTCGGTCACACTGTACACTAATGCATGCTTTGTTCTCCTTTCACCAGGTTTGATTTCTCCTGGTGTCTCGGTCCCTGTCCAAGTTCCAGGAAGTGATGCGGACATGTCACAGTACTGGCCACGCCTGCAGTGATGGCATCACTCACAGCAATCATTCTTTCCCGCAGTGACCACGAGCAGTGCTGCTACAACAGGACTGTATGGGTCATCAAAGCCTGACCTATCATTAATTCACAGCTTGAATGTCAAAAGGGACCCATCACTGAAACAGACTGCACTGCAGCAAGTGAATCCGAAGAAATTACTGTCATTACTGATTGTGAGAAAACATTGAAACCAAATTCTGGAGACAGGTTGGACAGAAGGAGTTTGAGTACTCTTCCAGCTGAAGAATTTTAATATTACTGTAAACCAGTACAAGCTCCACTATAACTGGATCAAAGATCTTGGGGAGTCCCTCCACATCATCTCAGCTACCATTCAAAGTCTGGCAGCCTAGCCCAGAATGAAAAGGCCTGAGCTATACTCAGGAAGCTCAGGAAGGTGGACCGTCCTTTGGTAACAAACTCCAGACAGGAATAAACTGCTCAGTGTCCACTTGGACATTCTGTGGGAAGACATATTACCTCCACTTTCAGTTTCTAATTTATATCATGATGGTGTATTTGTAGCAAAAACAAAGATGTTGAATGAAACCTAATGGGAAGAACTTAAAGAAACTTGAAATTAACTGTCTGCTGTGAATTTGTTTCACCAGCAGATTCCAAAAGCCTTGGCCCGGAATGTGTACAGAGTTTCAGAATGTGGATTCTGGTGAAATGTGTTTGGTATTGTAAAAACCTTGACCTGGATGTGATTTGCTAACTGACATGGATTTTGAACTAAAAAACTGTGTCTGTTTGGGGGGGGGGGGGGGCAGAAGCTACTATTGAAATGTGGAATGCAGAACAAACACTTAGCTTATTAAAAGTGAACATTAGATTGTGTCTGGGATGTAAATTTGTTTCTAAGTGTAAAGTATTTGTCCTCACCAGTGATCTGGGAGGGTTTCCACAATAAAGTTATTTCAAATATATTCCTGGTAACATTCTAGAGTAGCACTTAACCATGCCTGGTACACCTGAACTCTCATGTAGAGTCCCATCAGAATTGGAAAGTCTGCACCTGTCCAGCAGAGCTTCATACCTGAGGAGACTGTTGATGTCATAAGGAGACTGTTGATGAGATGATGAAAATATCATGGGTTTAGCTGAGCGGGTGACGTGACAAAGCAGCATATGAGTTATAAACATAAGTCACTTAACTTATAAACATTGCGTGCACCTTCCACCTTGCCTTCCCACTGTCACTTTCTGTTTCAAACATGTTGCTTACAGCAGTGCCGTGCAGGAACAAGTGCATCAGGTGAGGACACTGTGCACAAAGCAAATACATTTTCTTCTGATTCACTTTAAAGAGTGTGTTTGCAGAGCATGAGTTCATGTCTTTAATGAGGCGGTGAAGCTCAAAAGTTTTTAGAACTCAAATGGAATTGATTAGGCTATGAATAATAAACCTCTACATCGACCCCCTTGATGGACACAGGTTGGAGTTTGTTCCTTCTGAAGTCCACCACCATCTCCTTGGTCTTGGAGGTGTTCAGCTGCAGATGGTTGAACCTGCACCACCTCACTAAGTCGTTAACCAGGCTCCTGTACTCTCCCTCTCATCCATCCTTGATACAACCAATGATCACAGTGTCATCTGAGTATTTCTGCATGTGGCAGAGCCCATAATTATACTGTAAGTCAGATGGGTACAAGGTAAAGAGGATGGGAGAGAGCACAGTCCCCTGTGGTGCTCCGGTGCTGCTGACCACAGTGTCCGACGTGCAGTCCTTCAGTCTGGCGTACTGTGGTCTCTCTGTGAGTTACTGGTCTGAACTCATTCAGCACCCTGGACTGTTTGGTTTTAGGAACTGGGATTAGACATGAAGTCTTCCAGAGCATTGGGACCTCCCCAGCTGCAGGCTCAGGTTGAACGCATGCTGGAGTGGCTTCTCCAGTTCAACCGAGCAGGCCTTGAGCAACATTGGACACACCCTGTCCAGGCCCGCTGCCTTCCTCAGCTCTGCTCACCTGATCCTTGGTGATGGTGGTGGGGAAGGGGGTTGAACTGTCTGGGGGTCAGGGTGTGAAGTGGGCAGTCACTGGCTGTGGGAGCTGGAGTATCAAAGCTTTTACAAAACAGGTTTAGCTGGTTGACTCTCCCAGCATCCCCCTCTTCTGTGCTGCTGGCCATCTTCTTGTATTGCTGGTGATCCAGGGCTTGTTGTTAGGGATGCAGCGTACAGTTTTAATGGGAACCACAACAACCATACAGAAGTTCAGGTAGTCAGTAGTGCAGTAGGTGACCCCCTAAATATCCTCACCATGTGCTTCCTGCAGGACGCTCCAGTCAGTGCATTCGAATCAGTCCCTCAGAGCCTCCACTGCTTGAGGAGACCATTCATTATATTTTGATTCACTGGGACGCTCCTCTAAATACTTGCAATGAAAAAACACATTTTGATATGCTTTTGACAATTATTCTCTAATAATTTATTCTCTTATATTCATACACTGATGGCAGAGGATGCCATGCAAGATGCCAGCTGCTCATAAAGAGCGACACAGTGCTTCCTATCCAAAGGGTCAGATTACTGCTGTGTAACCTGAGTAAGCCACCACAAATAGTGTTGTATTACACATATATAGTATATGCCAGTATGACAAAAAATTATATTTAATGGACCTTTAAATCTTTGACAATTAAACATAAAGCCTGAGTAAATGTATACATACAGGAAAAATGATGGCAGTCACATGCTATGACCTTCACAGTCACCATATCTCAACACAATTAAACTCCTCTGGGAAATTTTGAAGCGTTAACCACGTGTTAACCACAACACACATGGGCCACAGTGAATTGTGTTGTGTCATTTGACACCATGCAGGTGTAGAGATGTAGTCATGGTGCTGCGATCCAAGGAGTGAATGTGATTAAATCGCTGCTTTCCTGGAGAATTGTATCAATTTACTGACTTCCCAAATGGTTCTGCATGACAAACCATTTTGAACTGCCTACTTTGTTGGGATGCCACTATAGTAGATAAAACATGATATAGTGCCGACTTCCGGTGCGGCGCTACAACAAGATGGACGCATAATAAAGAGCTCCCGCAAGTCGGTTTGGATAAAGTACCTCCTATTGATATAAATGCTGATATCGTTTCAATTCAAGTATGGACGGAGGGAGAAACCTAAGGAGTCAAATGAAGAACAAAAATGTGAGTGAGATTCAACAAAACCCAGAAATGACCGAGTCCACCGAACAGGAGGATAACGAGGACAACGGAGAAACTAAGGTAGGTGAAGCTAGCACTGACCAGAACGCTGTGCTTCAAGCTCTGACAACGCTTCATACAGAGCTAAGACTTTAAACAAGGAATGAGACGGGACCTGGACAAATTCAAAAACCATGTCAAGAAAGTGTTGAAAGACGACCTCGCGGAGTTTAAAGGTGAAGTTATGAGGGAACTTCAGAGCCAAAATGCCAACATCGCGGAGGCACAGACCCGAATAGCTGATATGGAGACGGCCTGTTTGGAGATGAAAGAAACGCTAATGGCAGTGGTGAAAGAAAACACGGAGATGCGGGGAAAAATTGTGGATCTGGAGAGCCGCTCAAGACGAAATAATATCAGAATTTACGGGGTGCCAGAAGAAAAAGAAGGAGGTTCTGTCATAGAGTTTGTTAACGAGTTGTTTAAACGCCACCTGGCCCTGCCGGAGGGACTCGAGCTCCGTGTTCAGCGGGCACACAGAGCGCTGATCCCAAAGCCAGCCGCTGCCTCTTCCCCGAGATCAATAATCGTTCACTTTTTGGAGTTTCACGTTAAAGAGTTGGTCCTAAGGAAAGCGTGGCAACAGAAGATTGAGATTAACGGTAAGAGACTTTATTTTGACAACGATTGGACCCATCAAGATAGCTCTGAGGGAGAAGGGGATCCGCTTCCGGACGCCCTATACGAAGATGCGGGTGCAGTGGGACTCCGGCCTGGTGATATACAGCACAGCGGAGGAGGCAGCACAGGACCTGAACCGACGCGGAATCAGGGTGAAGGTGATGACTAAAGCAAACACCGCCGCGGCCGCGGAGGAGCGCCTGAACGCAGCAATGCCATGGAAAAGCACCACCTGCACTTCAGACAGCGCAGCTCAGCGTGCAAGGGAGAGGCTGACAGAGTTCAGACGAGACATAGACCAAGGAAACTGAAACGGATGAAAAGATACAGGCTACGTCGCCCTCTGAACCCAAACACCATTATATATATATATTTTTTTTTTCCTTTCATACTTAAAAGTATATTTTACTTTTGGATTATAGAGCGTTAGTCTAATACATACAAATCTGGGCTCAGACCATAATGACTCATGATTTAATTTTATAGATCAGTAAAAACCGATAGAGGGAGAGTTTTGTAGCTAGCACCAAATGTTGGACACTTCTAGTATCTGTGAGTCTTTTCTCACAACTAGGGAGGGCCCCTACCACAGTGAGACACTAAACCCTCCTCCCACCAACAGGGACCACAAGGGATGGATAAGTACATCTCTCTTTTGGAAGTAGTAAGTAACACTGTTCAATGTTCAAATGTTGTTCTTTGGTTATGTTTTTTTTTTCAGGGTTGGATTGCGCACACAACTCATTAGAAAATGATAGAATATAAATAAATACTGTCATTGAATATTAATGGTCTAAATAATCCGGTGAAATGTCAGAAGATAATGACCAAATTAAAGAAGAATAACACGATTATCTTTCTACAAGAAACGCACCTGTCCAGTCTGGAAAGTGAAAAACTTAAGAGGTTTGGCTAACCACTCATTTCATAGTACATTCCGCCATGGGATGTAGAAGAGGTGTGATCAACTTATCCCCAACTCAGTGAAATTTGAATGTATCAAAAAAATTAGTGATAAAGAAGGGAGATTTATTATTGTGAAAGGAAAACTGGAAAACAAAATGGTTACACTGGTTAATGTATATGCTCCCCTAATAGTGCAAAAAATTCTTTAAAACCCTATTTGATAGCGTGATTTCAGAAATGGATGGAGTTTATATATGTGGGGGTGACTTTAATATTGTGATGAATAGGTCATTCTACAGTAGTAGCAATTTAAAAGTTCCCGTTCAAAGGCTGAACGCCAGCTGAATGGCAGCCGTCTTCCAGCTGAGTTCCAGCTGGCTCCCTGCCAAGTCCGGTGAATAGGGAGACCCCCTCCTTCTCTCTGGGCGTTGTTATTTTTTACTGTAACTCCACCCACTCATGTGATTACCGGGTGCTGACCCGGAGGATGGCGCTTCTCTCACAGAACTTTTTACAGTTGTTTCTACTGGAGATGACGTAGCTTACACACCTCGTTAGCATTCTCGTTGCTCACTTTTGTGCACTTACCTGTAAACGGCTTATTGGTCTCCAGGTGTCACAGACTCAAGAGCGGAAAATGCACGCTTGTTGACTACTGCATTACTGTACAGTAGCCGTTTGATTTGAGCGTGTTCATGAATTGCAAATTAAATTTAAGGTTGTTTTATACTAACATGTCAGCATTCACCCAATCAACACACATCTAGGCTGTTCTGTCTTTACTAGTGGTGGGCTGTTCTTATCTGCGTTCACGTGGAGACTCTTTCAGGCGATAAAAAAAATATCACCATATCTATTCGCAAAGCTGTTCCACCTCTCGGTCGCTTTTTTTTATTTGACTTTTTTCTCTTTTGTTCGTTTTTTTTTCTTCACGTAACTCCGTGGAAGCCTGATCTCTATAGCAGTTTAGGGAGAGTTTGTGTGCTTTGTCGTGTTTTTCTCATTGGTTTTCTTGGTGATGTTTTTTAATGCGCGCTTCCACCTGGGACAGCTGCCTTGGTTACTCTGGGAAACAGCTGATCGCGCTAATGGCCGGCCGGGCATGGCGCAATCCTGTTCGATTGGCGCATTAATCTATGGCCACCACTAGTTCTTTGCATAATTACAGGAGCGTCTCTTCTCTTGTGTTCGCGCCGCTCTCTGCTACGTGCATGTAAACAACACAAATAACCTTAAAAGTTACAAAAAACGGTTTCGGACCGTCTCAGGGCTGCCGGGCTGTGTGTCAGACCTGCAGATACAAGCGATGGTTTTTTTAATTAACAGTTTATTTGGAGGGGAGGGGCTCGTTGTTATTGTGCGCACATGGAGCGCCAGGAACCTTTGTTATTGCAGGTATTTACTGTAGTGCACGCTTTGGCCAGGTATAAACCATAACCTCTATTAGCATCTCACTGTTTGCACTTGATGGCTTTTGGTCTCCCAGTGTCACAGATCACAGAGCGGAGATGCAGCTGGTTTGTTAGTACTGCATCTATACAGTAGCCTTGTGATTTGGTGTGTTCATGAACATGAATGACTCCTTTCATTTGTCCATTCCATAGGCTAAATGGTAAATGGAAAGAAATATTGTGGACCGGAACAATGAAACTACGAAGCAACTGGTTTTGTGGACTTTATTCCTAATTGGAACAACAGGCCTGTGGCGTAGCCAACGGCAAAAAAACAATTAAAACCAGAGGCAGCACAGCAGATATAACATTAACACATTAGCTACTTCGTGCCCCTCATCGCCATGGCAACTGCCATGACTGACAGGCTTCACCAGGCTATAACAACGCCAACCCCCCAGGCGTCACCCATACACTGCAGCCTAACTTACTGAACACAACTCAACAGCCACAGTGTATACACAGCCCGTTACAATATGTATGAAATAAGTGAAGTATGTTTGGTCTTATAAAGTTTGCCGTATATATGTTATTATGTTTTATTCTACATGGACCCACTGTTTATTTTTTCCACTATGCCTCCCTCCATTATAATAATACAGGCACAGCTTTTTAAAGTCCAGAGAGAGTCTGTTGCAAAAGTCCACGGTGATCTCCTTTGCCAAAACGTCTGTATGTCCTGACGAGCTCCTGTTTTTGTGCCTGGCTTAGCTCCTTGCGAATATAAAGTGTTCATGGAATGCCTAAATATATGTTTGATGGTTCTTGCTTATACTGCAAACTTTATTAAACCCAAAAATACTGGACTTATTTCATACTGATTCACCCCGTAATTCTTTCGATTTCCTTTAACGCCATTTAGCCTTGGTCACTGTTTAAATCAACAAACATCTAGGCTATGTTACGGACGTTACGAGCGGAGTTTTCTTTAATAATGCGTTTATGTTGGCATGTTCTTGTTGCTGCCTCACTGTTATCTTATCACAACTTTTTTTTTTCCATCAACTGATCCGCTGATCAGCTGATCAGCTCACCCCTGCGTATCTGTTCAGATGTGTCTTTAGACAGTCGACGGTGAGAGCGGAACATCACTGCTCCTCCCCGTGGACAAATGAGGCATTGCAGCTGGTTTTCAAACAGACTGCTTAGGGGCGTTTCCAGTCGGGGCCTCACTGACTACGTCATCGCGGGGGATTACATTTCGGTCACGCACCAGCCAAGGACCTGTGACGGACCTGTGACGGACCAGCCACGGTCCCGTCACGGAAACACTGGAACTTTTAAGTTGCTACATCTGTAGACACGACAAACAAGAATAAACACACCAACTATGTTACGAGTATGGTCAAGAGAACACTTGAACACAGAATTTGGGATAGTTGATACATGGAGGGAGTTACATCCTTCTAAAAGAGACTATACACACTACTCACCCCCTAACAAGAGCTATGCTAGAATCGATTAATTCTTTATGAATAAGAATGATGTATATAGGGTAAAGAAGTGTGAAATTCAAGAAGCAGATGTATCTGATCACTGTGCGATTCATCTCGAAGTCAATTTGGAAAGGCAGGAGAAAAATACGTTATGGAGGCTAAACGTGGGAAGATTAAATAACAAGTCAAGTGTGGAGGAACTAAAGAAAGACATCATAAACTATCAAAATGAAAATGACAATGGAGAGGTTACCCCTGTTATTTTATGGGACGCTCTTAAAGCAGTTATAAGTGTTGCAAAGACAGCAGCAAATAAAAAAAACAGAGAGGAGGTCTATAAAAAGGAAAAGGAGAAGCTGTTAATAACTGAACAGCAAAACAAAACTACACAAGACCCCTCACTGCTTTCAAAAATTAAGGAAATTAGGGATAATATAGATAAAATACTAACCTCAGAAATTGAAAAGAAGACTAGATTTCTAAAACAGTCCTATTATGAAGTTGGACCAAGGGCAACCAAATTACTGGCAAAACGATTAAAAAACAGCAAGCGGATCGGACAATTCACAAGATAAGGGATTCAAGTACGAACCAAATAATACATGACCCAAAGAGATTGTCTCTATAGTAGCTCATAAACTGAGTTCCAGCCAGCCTCCCTCTGCTGACATTGGCCAAATGAAAGCTTTCCTTGAGAAACTGGACTTACCATCAATTGGAAAAAATCAAAATGATCATCTAACCTCACCCATCACAAAAGCAGAGATCGAGAAAGCAATAAATAAACTAAAATCAAACAAATCTCCAGGCAGTGACGGTCTACCATCCGAGTGGTATAAAACATTTATTGTACAGCTTATACCGGTAATAACAGTGATCTGAGACTTGTTCAGATTATAGACCCATATCATTACTCAACGTTGATTATAAATTATATACTTCAATTATCGCCAAAAGATATGAATACTTTATCATTGACATTATCCATGAAGACCAGACAGGCTTTATTAAGGGATGTAAAGCCCAAGATAACATAAGGAGAACTTTACATATTATTAACTGTATTCTGTGTGTCACTTTGTGTCACTTTAACACAAAACACTGGTGATTTATATGAAGCTAATTATGTCAAACTAGATAAGGAAATTAAAAGCGATCTGGACAGGTGGGATGTCCTTCCATTAGACATTGGTTCACGAATAGAGACCATAAAAATTTGTGTTCTACCTCGACTTCTTTACCTGTTTCAATCACTACCCATTGAGCTACCCGAAAAACAATTCAGACAATGGGACAAAATCATTTCAAGGTTTATATGGAATGGTCAAAGACCAAGAATCAAATTTGAAACATTACAGATTGGAAAGCAAAAGGGGGGTCTGGCACTGCCAAACCTTAAGGGATATTTTCCTGCTGCACAAATTAGACATGTAATCTGTTGGTGTGACAAAGACTATGTAGCCAAATGGAAGAATTTAGAAAAATCGGTACAAGGAAGAGAAATTCTTATCGGATACAGAGAAGAAGCGATGAGTGTAATAAAACAGGTAAATACAGTCACTCAGTTTACGCTAAAATTATGGTTTAACCTGATATGGAACTATAAACTAGAGGAAGAGCTCAGACTGCTTCGATGGATAGCCTATGACAAGAGTTTTATCCCCGGCTCACTTGACCAAAAATTTAAGCAATGGATTCTTAATGGATTAACAGCGATATGCACAGCAATTAAAAATGGGAATTTCATGAGCTTCCAGGAGATTAAACAAAAATATGATTTAAGTAACCAAGATCATTTCAGATATTTGCAGATAAGGAGCTTTTTCAATAAAGAAATACAACACAGTGTAAATCTGGACAAAAATGCAATAATCAAAACCATAACTGAAGCCTATAATACAAAGAAATTCACAATAATATCAACAGTTTATGGGCATATAATGGAGGCAAAAGGGCATACAACGACATATGTAAAACTGAAGTGGCAGAGAGAACTGGGTGTGAACATATCTGATGATGAATGGACACATATTTGGAAAACACAGCGGTCAAAAACATCATCACATGTTTGGAGATTACATTGCTGGAAAAATGTAATTAGATTTTTTATAACACCCGAAATTAGGAATAAACATACCTCATTACCACAGCCGTGTTGGAGAAGCTGTGGAGATGTGAACCACTCACATGTGTTCTGGCTATGTCCTAAGATTGCAAAATTCTGGGAAGATGTTCATTTAGTTATAGGCAGAATTTTGGGTTATGGTGTGTCCAAGTCTTGAACACTATTATATCTAGGTGTCATTACGGGAAATATTGTGTTGAAAGATGATAGATACATATTGGAAATTATGTTAGTAGCCTGTAAAAAGGCAATTACAAGAAAATGGTACAGGACAGACCCGCCATGACTGGAAGACTGGATCAAAGTTATAGGCGAAATCCATATTATGGAACAACTGACTTACAAAGTAAGGACTCAAGAGGATCAATGTCACCGGAAGTGGGAGAAATGGACTGAATACGTAAAAACGACAGGACAAGGACCATCACATTGACATTTTATTTAAAAAAAGATCAAACTGTAGAAGTATGGTAATCCAACATGTTCTATTTTATGTTCTTTAATGTTTATACACTGCTAAAGAAAAACAATAAAAAGAAAGTGTCAAAAGAAAACATAGTTGAATATGGATGAACATTATATTACATGTCTGTCATAGAGCCCCATAAATGTGACACAGTGGACCCTCATATAAATTGATTATTGCTAATAGCCCAAAATGGATATTAATCCTGTATCACATATACTTTGCAGTATTAGTGTTGGCCTCTGGGGTAAATTAACATGGTGTGATTCACCACACCATACTCAGCTCTCTAAATACCAATAGTTGTAGTATTGTAGAACACACTGAGTTTTAACAATATGTTTTTTTACTTCCAGAATCCCAATGAATACGTCCAGCTTCTTCACCCATCCTCCTACTTCTTTTAAATGTATTCAGTCCTTCTGAACAAACAGGAAATTTCATTTTTCGTAAGATATGAAATATTCACCCAAACATCTGTCGAGCACTGGTTGTTTTTCCTCTAACATGCCCTCTCCAAATAAAAAAAGTCCTCCTTAAACTGAAATTGATGTGCTACCAATTGGAAATTGGATGTAAATCAAGCTTTTCTGAGGCTGTAGACTATTTAGAAAGTTGAATGTGATTTCCAGTCCACACTGCGTGCAGACATTTCATTTCAGAGGTTTACCAGTTCTCACATCTAAAATGGGACGAGAGGAGAAAATGAAAAGTTGTCACACACCATGAATCGCCTTTCTTCTTTTCATGTGGAAGGTATGACAGTTCTGGGAGAGTTTCACAGCAGCTGGGAATCTGCTCTGTCCAGTGTCACTCTTAATGTAACACATCCTCTAAACTGTAATTTAGAGGTACTTACTATTTGGTGCTAAAGGTCACCTCTAAAAGGAAGATGTTTAGTTTATGAACATACCTGAAATTACAAAGAAATCAACATGCCACCCATTTTCATTTCTCAGACAGATTGACTAATATGTTTCTTTGACTTTTGGAAGTCTTAATATAATATTTTATAAACAACATGAACATAGGCAGAGACACACTACACAGAGTCAGAAAATGTCCACAAGACATGGAATCCATCAGTAGTATTATGATTAGAAATAAAAATAGGTCTAACTTTTACAACAGGAAAACATTTTTTTTTTTACTGTATGTGTGTGTGTGTGTGTGTGTGTGTGTGTGTGTGTGTATGTATGTATATATATATATATTTATGATGCAGACAGTCTTGGAGATATATGGAACTCAATTTGAATATGAAATCTGAAACATTTCAGTCAAGGTGCACCATATAAGACTTATTTAACTTGAGCTTTTATTTGAGAGTAATTATTAGAAAGTGGAGAAAGCCAAGTTATGTGTGTGTGTGTGTGATTTCAAAATATTTGGGAGCAAACAATTATTGTGTTCTGAGCAAAAGTCATGGCATTCCACTCTATGTTGATCAGTTATTAATTCAATTCATTGTGTATCTTGAAGGATCAGGCAGAAGGAGATGCTGAGGGAGAACAGGCAAGGTCAAGTCAGGGAGGGCAAGGGGATCCAGAGGCAGAGGAAGATCAAGTTACTACAGAGAGCGAAGGAGAGCAAACAGACAAAGAGAGGGAAAATGATAAATCAAATCAAATCAAATCAATTTTATTTGTATAGCCCAAAGTCACAAAGTACATTTGCCTCAGAGGGCTTTACAATCTGTACAGGGAGTGACACCCTCTGTCCTTAGACCCTCGGTTCGAGTGAGGAAAAACTTGCCCACAAAAAACCTTTAACAGGGAAAAAATGTGGAAGAAACCTCAGGAAGAGCCACAGAGGAGGGATCCCTCTCCCAGGACGGACAGACGTGCAATGGATGTCACGTGTACAGGACAAATTAACACAAACATATTGTACAATTACAATGAGTGATAAAATGACAATGAATTACAATAACTGACAAAATGACAATGAATCACAATGAATGATAAAAATGATTACAGTAACAGATATGGTAGTAATAATGACAGTAATAATGCGTAGTGGGCGTCGTGCAGGATCACAGCAGCAGCCACGATCCATGAGAACCTACGTTCTAAAAATAACCCGCAATAAACGAAATCCGCAAAGTAAGTTTTACAATTATTATCCATGTTTTAAGGCCGTAAAACCCCTAAGCACACACTTTTATACACCTTTTTACTTAGTTAATTTAGGACGCAGAACACATGTGCGGTTCTCTCTTAGCCAATTTAGGATGCAGAACACATGTGCGGTTCTCTCTTAGCCAATTTAGGATGCAGAACACAATGTGCGTTTATACTGTACAGTACGCTGTAAAAAAAAGCATGCAAAATTATACTAAAAAAATCCACGAAACAGCGAGTCCGTGAAAAGTGAACTGCGTTATAGCGAGGGACGACTGTATTTAAAAAAAAAAAAAAAAACAGACTGATAATAAATACTAATAAATAACTACTAATACTAATGAATAATTTCTCAGTCTTTAGTAGCTGTTTGCAAATTTTGTGTTCATGCGCTACGTTTGCTCACATCCTGTGCATCTCCTAGGGGCTAAACCCCCCTGTCCTTAAAACCTAGTGACGCCTCTGGCCGTCACCATTATATTGTACTGGGAAGCCAAAGTGCTCCCGAACAGTTGATTTAAATGAAGCCGGCGCCTCCTCCAACTCCACACTTTCCATCACTTTTCTTCTTCGCCCTTTTTTTGTAACTACTTCTTCTTCTTCTGTAATGACTGTTTCTGGCAGCTTTTAGTCTCATTACCGCCACCTGGATTAAAGTGAGAACTTTTTTAAAAACTCACTGAGATGTATTCGTTGTATGACTGCGTGCACCAAACCGTGATGCCTGTACCGTGACGTACAAATACCATTACACCCCTAATATATATATATAATATATATATATATATAGATATTATATATGATATATATATAGATATATACCATAAATACATACATACATACATACACATACACACACACACACACACACACACACATACATAGCAACTCAAAAGTTCCCGTTCAAGCTGAATGGCAGCTGTCTTCCAGCTGACTGCCTGCCAAGTTCCGTGGCTGGAGTGACCCCCCTCCTTCTCCTGGGCGTGTCTATTTTTTACTATTCTACTATCCATTTTTTATTTTTTACTGTAACTCCGCCTATTCCTTTAATTACAGGGTATGACCAGGAGATGGCGCTTCTCTTGCAGAACTTTTTTACAGTTCTACCTGGAGATGACGTAGCTTACACTCCTCATTAGCATTCTCGTTGCTCAATCTTTTGTTTGCACTTACAGTAATGGGCTTTTTGGTCTCCCAGTGTTACAGATCACAGAGCAGAAAATGCAACTGGTTTGAGTTCTGCATACTATACAGTAGCCTTATGATTTGAGTGTGCTTATGAACATGAATGACTCCTTTTCATTTTCGTCCATTCCATAGGCTAAATGGCGTGAAGCGGAAATAGAAAGAATATGTATGAAAGCCTAGCCTCCTTGCAAATAAAGTCTTTCATGGAATGCCTAAATATATGTTTGGTTTTAATAAAGTTTGCAGTATAAGCTTACGAAACCATCAAACATACTTGATTTATTTCATACTTGATTCACCCGTAATTCTTTCCATTTACTCAGGAGTACTCAGAAATTGAATGTGTTTCATAGTGCAGGCTTCGGAAAGCATCAAACAGATATAACTCTTAAAAAACAGTTACGGGGTGGTCGGTAGTGTGGTGGGTTGTGTGGTGTGGTGTGTAGAGGCTACAGTCCTCGCTGTAGTCGGCTCCGGTTCGAATCCCGCATTGGACGGCCCTTTACTGCGTGTCATTCCCCCTCCTTCATGTCTCTCTTAAGCTGTCATATCCATAAGAGGCCCAAAAAAATATACTTAAAAAACGGACGTTACGAGCGGAGTTTTCTTTAAGTCTATGTTGGCATGTTGTTGTTGTGCGTGACATAGAGTTGCAGATACGAGCAGCTGCAGCGCTGCCTCAGTGTTATCTTATCACAACTTTTTCTTTCCATCAACTGATCCGCAGAACACTTGGTGCTGTGTGGGGCGATATGAACGGATCATGATGATCCTTTGTACCACTAGCCACATCTATGGTTGTGCTCTGTCTCAGCTGATCGGATCACCCGCTCACCCCAGCGTATCTGTTCAGATGTGTCTTTAGACAGTCTACGGTGAGAGCGGAACATCACTGCTCCACCCCGTGGACAAATGAGGCATTGCAGCTGGTTTTCACACAGACTGCTTACGGGCGTTTCCAGTCGGGGCCTCACTGACCGCTAAGCACATCTTAGCTATGTTGGTCATGAGAGAGATGGCTGCTCTCAGTATAATAATCTTTCATCAGTTATTTTAATTATGTGCAATTTCAGCTCAATGTCATGAATTTTAAACATAGAAAGCAAATGTTTTGTTTTGTTCTTTTACATTTTTTTGACACTTTCTTTTCTCAAAAAAAACAAGATATGTAAATTTAAACATAACAATTACTTGAAAAAATGAAAACATGTATATATGTAACATATCAGTATGTATTACTTTATGTATATCAGCCTTCAGAATGTGGTGTAGACATTGTGGTCCTCCAAAGATGCCAAATATAAAGTGAGAATCAAAAGAAAAATAAGAAAGTGGTTCAACTAAGATGAAAGCAGCAGAGCTCTTTGTTCTTTAAAATCAGAGCCAGAGGGGGCGAGCAGAGTTTCCTTTTCTCAGAGGCCAGTCCTTTGCTTTTTAGGAGAATTAATGTGGTTGTGGGTGCTGTCATCTCAGTCTCCAGTGTTCTCTCTTTCCTTGACATGTTGGAGAACATCTGTCATGGAGGTCTCTGGTCGTTAGCTCGTCTGTCAGCCCCAGACAGCAGCTCGCTTGTCACTTGTCATTTCCAGTGCCGTATTCAATCTAGCAGTTTCCTTAAGAGACCCTCGTCTTTGTCATACATGCCAATATTGATTCTGACAACCAGTTGTGGTGGGGGTGCTTTTGTTTCATGCTGCCCTCTGGCAATGACTCTCTTTATGGTATCTGGTGGAGAGTGGAAGAAAGAGAGAAAGAATGTAACCATTGGGGTTATTTCTTAAATTCTTGCATGAATGTCATATATAATTTACAACTAAATGTCACATTTGCTTGTGTGTTGGATCAGTTTTAGTCGTTGCTATGACCTACAGTAAAAAACCAAAACCCAAAAAAATTTAAAAACACCTCAGTAGCAGGCAAACAGAATTATTCAATTTGTTTTTAATGACGACCTGTCACTGACTTCAAACCACAGCAAGCTGTATGTGGGGGGAAAAAAAAGCTCAAATAATTACAAGTTACGTTAATTCATGTGGGAAAAAAAAGCTCAAATAATTACAAGTTACGTTAATTCATGTGTTGTCACAAAGTCCAACACTTTTGGACCAATATTTATGATAACCTTTGTGAGATTACAGAGATGCATATTCCATTTAGCCCTAGATTATTTGTTTTGAGTGATCATACAGTCCTGACAGGACAGGATAAACATATTAAAAGCTTTGTCCAAACCAGTATTATGATTGGTAGACAAATACTTGTCAGGGGATGGAAGACGGAGGGGGTACCCTCTACGCAGGAGTGGGCTATGAAAGTTGGCACGAGTGGCAGCATTCGAAAAAATGTCATGTAAACAACTGGGTAGACTGGATCTATATGAAGCAAAATGGGGCAAATACTTAATTTATTTGAGAGCCCCCTAAAAGGGTATGGGTAATGTAGTGGAGAGACGCAAGTTTTCAGTTAATTGTGTAAAAAAATATATATGTAGATGTGCTTCTTCTTGTTTTTGTGTGTATTTTATTTTGTGATTGTTACTTATTCTTGTTGTCTGTTAACAGAATATTGCATTAAGGCAGAGCTTGCTTTATCTATTTCTCGTATTGATTTTCCCTAAAATAAGCCTTCAGCCTAAGAAATAAATACAGAGAAAACCTCTAATGAAATGTTAGACTGCTGATGGTGAAAAAACCAAATGGCCTTCAGAATGTGAACCGCAATGCGTGGTTTTGGGTGTGTGCACTAAGCGTCGCTGAGCAGGAATACTGTAAAGCAGGAATCTTGTGCGGTCTACAGTATTAGAGCTTTTCTTGCGGACAAAAGAAGGGTTAGGCGCTCTGCAACATAAAAATCGTAGAGGTCAAACGAGTCCCTATGAATAGAGAGGCTAGGCCCAGCCAAACATCACAAAGCGGAGGCTGCCCTGGGCCCAAACTGTGGACACATTTAATGCTGGAGCACTACCTCCGTATTGGGAGCAGGAGCTCAGACGGACAACACACAGCCGAACAGACTTAAATCACCTCTGCAGCTCAGTGCGCCTTCATCGTGCTTCTCCTTTTCTCCTCTACTGTGGACAATCTTCTTACGCCACAATAGCATGTAGTATCCCGTTGAGCCACCATAATGTGACGTTAGCGCTGCTGCTTACGTTGGACAATCCCGTCCACTTACAAAGCGCCAACAGTCTCTGCTAGCTCACTTCCAATTAACTGTGATCGATACATCTCGATACAGCTTCGATACAGCTTCAGTAAAATTTAAATTGGCTCCAAACATTTCAATTCAACTCAGTGCGCTGCTCAATGACAGCTTTCAATACTCCGTCATCACGACATCATATATACGGCTCAGTTATCTCAATACAGCGGCAGCACATCTAAATACATCCTCAGAGCGGGTCTAGAAACCATATCTTGCTTGAGATTCTCTACCGATGACGCCCTCAAGCATGCTGGTACTCAGTTTGTTGCTGCTGTGGAGAATGAGTGACAGATGGAGAGAATTCCATTTGGGATTTGTTTGGCGCATCAAATCAGTTCAGTGCCTGACTCATAACGACGGGGAGCTTAACGCTGTGACTTACAACTGAATGGTTGCAGCGGTGCTGTCTAACTGACGTATGTTGCTGCTCTGGAAATCCTTAGATGACTAACACACCCTTGGATCAACATTTAACCACAAATACGTGGTGCCAGGGTTTACTGTCCGCGTCTGAGTATCTCTCATAATGAAAAACAACGTTGTTGACTTAAGCTTGTTAACTACCAGGTGAAAATGCTTGTGTTCTAAGTGCGTATACATTTGGATTTAGTGTGCACTCTTGTAAATACTTCTGTATGTATATACTTAAAGTAGTAAAAGGCGGCTAATCACCAAACATGGGGCTGTAGAGATGAGTTAGTTCAAGGGAGCAGTGTGAGATTAAATGTCTTGTCAAAGGGATTGTAATTTCAGTTTTAATGGTGCAATCTATATTAATTTGAAAAAGTAATATTAAATATCAAAAGTGCATCTGCCCACTGCGTTAAGAAACAATTTTTACTGATCACAACCGTGTTTGAAACACTGTCAACAACAGTGTTGATATCGGTACTAAAGGAGGGTGCAGATCCCATTCCAACATCAACTTTCAAGGTGCAACGAACCTCCCGGATGTCAAAAGCCACACATTAGTCAGCATCTCCTCCAGACAAAGCTTCAGTCACATGCTCCTCGGAGCACCCTGCCTTGTTAATAAGATAGGGAGAGAGATCCAGGTAAGGCCAACTAGTAAGGGGCAACAGGGGAATGAACAATCCGGATAAGAGGGGTTGGCAGGGGGATCCCCAGTAAAGAGAGGAAAGGTCAGCATGTAAAAACCTAATTGGCGGAAGAAAAGGGCGAGTCGAGCCGGGGGGGGGGGAACGCAGGGAGCGAACGGTGGCAGCGTTGTCACCGAAACCGTGTCACAGGAGGAAAACACACGGTGCAGAGCTCACGAAGACTGTGCAGCAAATCGAAACGGCAGTCGCCATTCTCAAAACACAGTCGGCCTCTAAGAGCACATGTCATCCAAATGTGTAAAGACAAATAGAGGCAGACATGTCACGGAAGTAAACACACCACGCAAAGGGATTCACGTTTGCAAAGATGGTGACACCACCATATCAGAGGCAAACCGAGGTGAAGGGGGAATTGGAGAAAGTCTGAGATGAAGAGAAGAGAAAACTATGTGAGGACGAGTGTGTAGGTGAGGGGGAGACAGGAGGAAGAGGAGGAGGACAAAACAGAGAGAGGATGACAGAGGACGAGGATACCAAAGTGGAATATCCCAATGAATTACAAGCAACAATCATAGAGCGATGGTCTGGTCCATTGGACTGACAAGCATCGGGAAGCAGACTTAGAGTGGCAACACATTGAGACGCTTTTGGTGTCCACCATAGTAAGGAACTTACGAGAAGAGAACAGGTGTGCAGTAACGACTAATAGTTTTTAATTGGGCAGAATGTACTGTGACGACACACTGCAGCTGTGGCAGCAACAATTGTAAAAGTTCCATCACGTAGTATGTAATTGGGTACGCATGAAAGTTTTTGAACCTGCACACTCGTTTTGGTTACATTGTGGCTTTCCATGGTTTACAGTACGGACTGCTCAATAATTTGACTGGGTGCAGGTCTATCAATACAAGAACAGAATTACAGTATCACAGAGACAAAGGACAAGTTTGGAGATGCAGGTAACAGTACTGTAAAAAGAGAGGCGCACAAGGCAGGAGGAAGAAAACAAAACGAATGACAAGCAGAGTAAGTCATTTCTGATCATTTGAGCTGGCTAGATATAGAACATGTTTTCATCATCGAAACGAACAAGGACGGAGAAGAATATGGAAATTTGTTTTGAGATGAAAATGTCTGCCTCCCTGAGAGCTATATGTTTGAACATGTGTTTTTCTATTTTTTGGTGGATGTGTTTACTGACTGCTTGATAATCGGATAATCATTTTAATCACTTTGTGATCACTATGATTTGAGAGGCAGAGTTTGGTAAAACTGTTTTTGAGGACGAAAGTTTT